>NC_080422.1:89864120-90164120 GCF_029873635.1 Malania oleifera
TTATTTTTGAAGAATTATTTGTAAATTGAAATCACATGAATCATCCTGTTTCTTAGTTGAATGTTGTCCATTTCAATATGCTAAAGATATTGAAAATCATTATACTTTGGCAGTTAATTACGGTAAAACTTTACTGAGTAATTTACCTAAGAAAACATTGTTTTGTTGAGTTGGGTATGCTGAAGGAAGCAATATGAATGAGGGAAAAATCATAATAAAAGTAGGATAAAACATTTGTATGATTAGTTTCCATGGCTGTATTGGTTTTAAATTTTCCAGTGGTATAGATGTTTAGTCAGTGGTTCCCTGAAGTTAAAAAGCAACTCCTGCTTTTGAGTTAGACTCAAGTGGGTTTCCCCATTCTTTACCCATTCCTAAGACCCATTTTGAGTGTAATCTTTTCATTATTAAGCTGAATCATGTTGTTGTGCACTTCCAGTGTGGTAGAAGATGTATAAGTGGAATAAACAACATCCCTCTTCAATGATCAAAGACAAAATTTGTTTAACACAAGATGTCGTCTGAGAAGGGTGCAAATGAAGAAAACAAAAAAGAAAAAGAAAAAGTTTTGTGTCGGAAAATTTGAATGATAAATAGAACTATTAAACAAAATATTGTTATAGTACCAGTCCTTAAATCCCAACATTCTTCCCGAAGATCTCAGGTGCTCAAAATCCACTGGAAATGTAGAGATGGAATATAGGTGCAGGAACAAAAGCCTAAAAATATCCACTCATTTGAAGCGTGGTGCTCATTGCTTGACACAAAACCGGCAGAAAAAGTGATATATTCATTGTTGAAAAATGGGTGCGAAAAAGTGTGGTCCGGATTAATTGTTTTTAATAAGACAAGGATTACAAGGTATATATATACATGAGAGAATTGAAAAAATGGAAAGTATATATTGTGCCTAAAATGGAAAGTAAATATATGCTAATACTACCTATCAGTTGGAGCATGGAGATCCGTAATGCCAACTGCGGGGATATAAGTTTGGAAATGTTCACGACCCCAAACTTTTAGTGGAAGATATTGGCAAGTTGCACTTGTTGGTAGGTAGGAATTGTTCTAAGGGAAGGAACTGAGGTAAGCCATGCGACACTTTTTCAACTCAGACGAAAATTATGACAATCCGTTTCCTATCCTATGTTGGTACCGTGTCGTGCGAAAACAATATTTCTGGACAATGTGACCCAGAGCCGCTTGGTTCTCAACATTATATAAGCGCATTAGACTGGGAAGGCGGTTGACCAAGATCAGTTTAAAAGCGTTCTGAACCATGTAAAGTTCACAGGGTAGTGGAAGCAAGTGCCTGACTCAGTTTTCGGAGGAGCGAATGCGTCGCGAGAGCCCGTAACTGTGCAGTTTGTTTCTTAGTGCGCAAGAAATTGGACTAGTGCCAGCTGAATGAAATACCCAGTGGTGGAGCAGCAGATCCATGATACCGGTGAAGGGCACAACTAGCCCCAATCCGAATCGCTCAAAATAAGCGGCGAGGGAAGGACTTGAGGAGTGTTGGCAGTAGGAAAAAAATAAGCCTTGACATGGCGAGCCTTAATGTATCGAACAACACGTTACAACAGCATCATAATGCGGTTCGTCTTGGCTGGTGCAGGAATTGACTGAGAAGCATGCTGGAAAAATACAATCGGCGGGGACAAAGAGTGATCGGTCGACGGAAAGATCAAAGTTCAAACGACTGTTGAAGAAACGAGCTTGGATCGGCCCCAGAGAAGATCACATCAGTATTTAATTGAGTTCGATTTTGTGTTCCCTGGAAAGGGGGCAGATTGAGCACCACAGATGACACTATCAATGAGGGATGTCCAGGAGCAATTTGCGTTGGGTAAGAAAAATGACAATGGAGTGAGAGCACCGCTATTCGTAGGCCAAGGAAGGAGTTGTATTCAAGTTTCCAAGATCCTGAAGTTTGAATTTTTTGACCGCCACGATCGCATCGGACTTGAAAAAGTTAATATCAGAGCGACTTATTGCCTGCCTGAGCATGTCCTCAAACATAACTAAGTATAAAGTAAAGACGCCCCGGGACGCGAGGGGTGAAAAGAGAGTGATTGGCCTGAGATTGGGTGAAACCCGCAGAAAGTAAAACAAAAGATAATTTAGAGAACCAATTACGAAAAACTTGCTTGAGGCCATAACAAGATTTTTGAAGACGACAAACACGAGTCTTCCCCTGTTTGCAATAACCCGGTGGAGGGAGCATATAGACCTCCTCATCAAGGTCACCATGGAGAAAAGCGTTGTTGATGTCCAATTGAAGAAGATGTCAATTCCAAGTTGCAGCCACTTCAAGAACACATCCTAAACAGTAAGAGTTTAGGCAACAAGAGCAAAAGTGGCATGGATTTGTTAGTCAAACTTCTACCGAGTGTAGCCATTGGCCACGAAAGGAGCTTTGTGTTCGCTTAGGGATCCATTGCCCAAACTTTGTTTTGAAAACCCACTTTAGGCAATTGGTTTTTTGCTAAGGTGAATTAGAAACTGTGTTGGAATTAAGGGCTTGGATTTTTAGAAGCCCATGGAATCATGCGCAAAGGTCGGGCCCGTGCAGCAAGCCTCGAGATGAGAATTAAAAGGTGGGTTCGGGTGTTTGGGGGACATGACAAAAGAAACAGTCCAAATGTTGATCTAGAGGAAAAGCCGCGATTAAGATAAAAAAGAGAGATACAATGAACCGACCGGAGAACATCTTGAAACTTTTGAAGACCTGAAGAATGGAGGGGACTGTGAGAAAGTTAGAGCCGATAAACTACGACCAAGTAAGAGAGATGGCTGATAGCTTTTTTGGGCCAGCGTGAGGACGGTGGGGTGGCTGGTGAGTGCGAGTGCGGTTGGTGGAGGGGGCTTTGAGAGTTTGAGGGTGTAGGGCGAGGATACCCCCCCCCCCAAACACAGGGAGAGGAGAGCTAAAGGAGGAAGGCTAGGGGTAGGGGTGTGGGGGTACGAGGGGTGTTATCAGGAATAGGAAGGAGAAGGATTGGCGAGAAGAGGTAGGAGTTGGCGGTTTTATTAGATGATAGGAAGATATCGCTCTAAAAGTGACATCACAGGAGCATGAGAATTTTGTTGTTTTCAAGGTCGTATACACGATAGCCTTGGAGAGCATGATTCACCCAAGAAAAACTCACGAAGCGATAAGGCGGGCAGTTATCGCGATGTTGGCGGTTGGTTTTTGCATCGCAAAAGCACACCCACTCGCAAGTGTGTATACAATGGTGGTTTCTGAAAAAGAAGTTTATAAGGGGACTTATGATTGAAATTGGGTGTAGGAGTGCAATTAATTAAATAGGTGGCTATTAGAATGCATTCGCCCCAAAAAAAAGATGGGAAGATTGGCTTGGAAACATAAACACCGAGCCACATTAAGAAGATGACAATGTTTACGCTCGACAACACCATTTTGCTAAGGTGTATCCACACATGTGCGCTCGTGAAGAATGCCTTGATCATGGAAAAAAAGTTTGAAGCAGGGTGGATAGAAATTCATGACCATTATCAGTGCGTACATGCTTAACAATGCAATTGAAATGATTGTTGACCATGGCGCAAAAATTTTTAAGACAAGTAAAAGTATCAGATTTCATGCACAGAAGATAGACTCATGTATCACGTGAGTAGTCATCCACAATTGTTAGAAAATAATGTACACCAAAGAGTAAAGTTGTAGGATAACCATCCCATATATCACAATAAATCCAATTAAAACAAAATGTGTTCTTATGTATATTCAAGGAAAAAGGTAAACAAGTGTGCTTTGCTCGAGCACAAACATCACAAGGCAAATGAAAAGAAGAAATATGTAAGGTTTTCGGAATACATGAAATGGAAGGGTGACCAAGATGTTGGTGCCAAAGAGTAGTGTCAGAAACACGTTGAGAGTGCAAAACTGAGGCAGAGGGAGGTTTTAAGTGGTAAAGCTTGTCCTGTACTTCACGTTCCTATTAGCTTCCTCATTGATAGGTCCTAAAAGACACAAAAGGAAGAAAAAAATATAGCCACACAATTGAGATCCGTGGTAAGTTTGCTGATGGATAATAAGTTAAATTTAAATGAAGGCACATAAAGAACATTAGAAAGAGAGAAAGTAGGAGAAAATCGCATAGTACTGATATGAGTTACAGAAACAATATCTCCATTTGGAAACTTAATGGGGCATGACCGACTGAGGAGTTGAATATTATCAAGAGAAGACAAATTGGAAGTCATGTGATCGGAGGCACCTGAATCAACAATCCATTCAGTGTTAGAAAGAGAAACAGAATGACAAGAGGTAAGGTTACCAGCAAAATTGATAGAGTTGGTGTTCAATGGTGATAAAAGATCTAAGAGTTGATGACATTGTTCGCTGGTGAGACCAAGGATACCAATATCAAAAGAGGTTGAAGAACCGGTGATAGTATTTGTAGCCATTGAAGAATCAGATGCTTCCATAACGTCAAATAATTCAGATAAATAAAATAACTGAATCAGGTTAAAGTCGATCTTTGCGACGACTAGAAAATGAACCTTCGATATAATAATTTGCATCGTAAGAATTGTAACTAAGAAATGAGAGAAAACCAAAGTGCGGAGAGATTGCCTGAGCACACGCCGGAGAAATACAACGAGCACCGGTGATGGAGACTTAGAGATATGGCCAGACAAGACTGCTACTCGCCCTTTCGTGAGAAACTGTTGGAGGACGGAGACACGAACCGAGAACGTTGGAGAAGACACCGGAGCGTAGAAGACCCTAACAGTCGGAATGGAGGTGTGTTGGCTGAAAGTTACTGCAAGCACAGAGCACGACAGAGAGCATAGAGCGACGCTGGAACACGGAGATGCAGCAGAAAATTCCTGAGTGCAGAGAGTGCAGCGGCGTGACAGAGAGAGACGGTAACACCCCGGAGAAGACAAGAGACCTTTCCCTGATATGGGAGCGTCAGAAAACTGAGGGAGAGAGAGCTAGAGGCCAGAGATCTTCTGCACGGACTACTGCTTCGCCGGACTGAGAAAATGCCGGAGATGACGATGCCGGAGACCTGAATGATACGGGATCGTCGGAGAAGACGACCAGAGTAGCTGGTTACAGAGGACGAAGACAACGCCGAGAACTAAGAGACGGCCGCACGTCAGAAAGAAGTGGAGAAGCCGAGAGATAACTAGAAAAAGAAAACAAAAACCGATGAGGGAACAGATCCGCTTCAAAAATCAAGGACAGAGAGAATGCCAAACAACGACAGCGTTTACAGGGAGAAAGAGTTCTGAACGATGACGGAAACTGCAGGGAGAAGGAGTGCCTAACGACTACGAAGACGACAACGGCGATGGCGACGGCGAACGGCGACGGTAGAGCAGAGAAAGAGAGACTGAGAAGACTGTGAGCGTCGAAGAGACGAGCCGTGAGAGGAGCCGTAAAAAAAATGCACGCCGGAGAAAACGCTGATGAGCCGCGACTGAGATACGTTGGAACGGCCGGAGTGTGGTCTTTATTGCCGGAACGTGCGGGAACTTGTTGGATGTGTGCGGCGGCAGCAAGGTTGCGGCAAGGGTGTGGCGGCAGCAGGACAGCGAGGGTGACGGCAAAGAGAGAAAGACCAGCAACAGTGGGGGCAGCGCGGCAAGGCAAGGCAAGAAAGAGAAAAAAAATTTAGGTTTGCGCTGATACCATGTTAAAATTGGGAGAAAAGTTTTTTTCTCTATTAATTTTTCTCATTAAAACAAGGATTACAAAGGTATATATACATGAGAAAATTGAAAAAAATGGAAAGTATATATTGTTCTAAATAGAAAGTAAATATATAGCTAATATCTATTATGATGCTTTGAATTTTTGGATATTGACGATTTGAATCATGTTTTTTGGACCCTTAATGGTCATTGATCAATACCTTGTAACTAAGTTTAGAACTGCACTTCTGCTGTCTGCGTTGCTTGATTATGGTAAAGACTTACATTATAAATTTATGGTAAGCTTGTTGATATTGGAAGGATTCATCTATTTCTGATCTTCCCCCACTGTTGCATTTTTTTTTTCCTTTCTAGATTTTATAATTTGCTTCCACCTATAAGCAAGGCTTATGGGACCTTGTGTCTCTTGGCCACTACAGCATACCAGTTTGGGTTGTATGATGTTGCAGATATTGCTTTAATATATCATCTAGTATTCTCCAAATTTCAGGTATCCTTTTATGTAGATTATTGGATTTAGATATGTTGTCAGTACCATCAAATAAGCAGTTTTTTTCATTTTTTACTGTATTTTGTCAATTTAGTTTTAAGATGGCCTTATCTGTAGACCTTTACAAACAACCCCCCCCCCCCCCCCCACCTCTCTAAAAAAAACCAAATAAAAGGAATAAAAAAGAGAGAGGGGAAGAAGAAGAATTTTATATCTATAGCCAGATCGTTTTTTGGAATTGGGCACTTAGAAAAGAAGCTTAATAGTGAACTGATTTAATTGGAAAATTAGTCATTGTGGATCGGAACTATTGAGTGCGTTACGAAGAAACTGAACAAATTGATTGATATTTTTCTTTATAATAACAGCTGGTGGCTTTACATCATCGAAAAGGCAAAGGTGTAAGGTGAGGTGTTTGACATAAGGCATTGAGGCGTAAGTCATTTGAGAAATATATTTTTAGATGTAAATACTTGAATAAATTACACGTTTTTAGAAATGAAGAAAAAATTAACGGGTGTTTGGTAAAGTAGTGATGACCAGCAGGGTCATATCAAGGGTCTCAGGACATGATGTACACTCTTTTGCCTTCTCATTTGGAGAGGCTATTTCCATGACTCAGAACTTGTCAGCTTTATGTTTGAGTGTAACACCTTAACTGTTGGGTCAAGGCTCACCCTCAAATTAAACGTAAGGAAAATGTAATAAAATTCTGATTCCATGCCTATTCCCAAGTGCTAACTTTAATTCGCGTGCCTCTTGATACTTCTTGGTCTACACAAACTTGTACTTTTCCATATTAGATCATTTAAAAGATTAAAATAACTATAAAATTATTAAACACCTCTCTCTCTCTCTCTCTCTCTCTCACACGAGCGGGCGCATGCATTTTAGAGGAAATTGATTTTGCAGAGTATGATTCTTTTTGTTTTTCTTTATTTACTTAAAATTTTTTAAGTTTGAATTCTTCTATTTAATACTTGGAAAGTATTTTATTCTGGTACATTCACTTCTAGATGTGAAAGCTGATTATAAACTTCTTTTCCCTTGGCAACTTCTCTATCAATTTTGGAATTCACTTTTTTAACGATGTGAGCACTTATTTCCACAATCCTCACAATATGATGCATCAAAATGGTTTATTTATTTTACCTTGCATACATAGTTTCCGTTATGATAATTATGGGATGGTCAAGTATTAGAATGAAATAACTCAACTTTCTTTCCACTAACACTTTTTTGTTGATGTAATTGATGTCACAGTGCAAGATATAGGGTTCAATTGGAGAACCAACCTTTTGATAGGCGGGCAACAGATTTCTTGTGGATGATGATATTTGGAGCCTTGTCATTGTTGGTATGTGATTTTCCTGTTTATTCTTGTTTTGATGAATCACAATTATATTGAAAGCGAAGGGCAGGTGCATTATGTGGTGTAGTGATCATACTGGCTTGAGGTTCATGTGAGCTGGATATATATCAAAAGTGAATTGATATTGTACCAAAAAAGAGATTATTGCTTCTGGAGAAGTCAATTATGCATTTTCTTTTCCTCCCCTCTTTCTGATTTTCCCTTGTGGTGGTTGTCTACTTTTTTGAAAATGAAACATGCAGTGAGCTGAAGCCTGTCCAATTATAACCCCATTTGGTTATGTACTTTTCAAACATATCTTGCTTGATCAAATGTTTTTCTGACATAAGTTCCTTTTCTTCTTTCTTTCCATCTTTGCTGGATGTGTAGGCATTGTCTGCTATCCCCATGTTGTAGTCTGCATTCTTAGGGATATCACTGGTTTCCATGCTTGTTTATTTTTGAAGTAGAGAATTTCCAAATGCCCAAATCAGCATATACGACCTTGCGACCATTAAGGTATGCTGTCTTCTATTTATTCTTTTTGACCAAAAAGAATGATTCAATGGTTTTTCAAATCTTGCAAGCCATCTGGGTGTACAACCCTTGATATTTGACGAGAGCCTTAACAATGTTTCTGATTGGTAGGCATTTTATTTACCGTGGGAAATGCTAGCTTTGGATATTATTTTTTGGTTCACCTCTTTTGCCAGATCTGTTGGGAATCATTGCAGGACATCTATATTACTTCTTGATGGTATTGCGCCCACTTGCAGGCGGAAGGAACATATTGAGGACTCCAGTGTGGGTGTATCCTTTGGTTCTTAGGGATGCAGTGTACACATAGCTGCTTAGAGTTTGTACATTGCACTTTTTCTTTTTTCTATTTTTGAATTTCATTTTTATAGGTAAATAAGTATGCATTAAAGGGCACATGGGGGATGGGACCTTTTCCCAAATGGATGTCTCCTGCCCCCAAAGGGACAGTTGGAAGCTTAATCTGTGAGTCTTGCTCAGTTACTTGCTAGTATGCTTGTCATTTTTTTTTTAATTGGAACTAGCTTTGGTCGGAGGGAAAGAAGGATGGGGAAGAAAAACTGGGTGGAAAGTTCTTTTTCCTTTGATTGGTACAGGGGAAAAATCAAAAAAGAATGGAAGGAAAAGGACTTTTCCACTCTCTCTCTCTCTCTCTCTCACAAAAGTCAATCCCTCTAAAAGTGAGTAAAATGGATTGACATAGACTAGTCGCTGAAATTGAATGATAACCATTTTCCTTCATTCTACCAAACAAATGGAGTGAAAGGAAAGCACTTTCCTTTCTTTCCCCTTTCCTCGCAACATTTCTTTTCCATCCCCTTTCCTTCTTATGAAACACAACCTAAATGTTTTATTCATCTGCTGTTGATTGGTTGCTCACTCAATGAGTACTAGCATCTTCTGTGATTTTTTTTGTTCCTTGACTGCTATTGCGTAGACATAAACTTGTTGCAAGGTGGAGAATGGAAGCTCGGACAAATAGCTGTGGCCAGTCGTAATCCCAGCCTAAGAGGACCACTGGTGTGGCCTTCAGAGGAAGATCTTATTGACTCAAAAGGATAATGCAAGCTGTTATTGGGTTGTAATTTTCTGATATTGATTCAACTTCCTCGCTTTGTTTTTCGGGTGGGATTATGTCACGTAACAGGATGAAGATGACACATGAAAGGGACCCAAGTCTAATAGTGGTTTCTTTTTCTTTATCATGTGTGCATTGTCGTGTATTTTGGTTTTTTCTGAGCAGAATTTATTGGTTGATGCTTGGTAGAGAAACAAGAAAGGAGACATGTTGAATGATGCCTGAATGCAAAAACAAATTTACGACAGCATATTTATGTTGACAAATTTTCCACTCTATCAATGAAAATTGTTAATAGAATTTTACAGGTGGCGTCCATTGAAGCAGAAAAACAAAGGGGTGAGGAAGGAGCTCGACATGCAAGCATTCTAAGCACGCAAAGGTTTCAACAAGTCCTAGTTAAATAGTATAATAGCATCATGATTCAAAAAGTATATTGGATTTCAAAATTCTCCCAGCTCTTATGATTCAGAAAGTATATTGGATTTAGGGAATTTATAGTATTTTCCCCACTATGCTATTTACTATTCCCGCAGGAGCTAAAGGCTCTTATTATGAACAATAAATGGTTACACTCAAGCCATGAGAATCTGATAAAAGTTATTTTCATACTAGAAAAATCAAATTTTGGAAGGGGTATAAAGAGATAAAGGAGGGAGATGGGTTACTTTTTATTGTGTAATTTTGGACTAATGTGAATTTTTGATAAATTAGGAGAGAGAGAGAGAGAGAGAGAGAGATGTACAAGTTTAATGTGGGTGTTCAATAGATTTTGAGAGAAAAAAAAAAAAAAATGATAGGCACATGGCTAAGAATGGATAAGTAGACATGACACCAATCACCTCGAGTGGGTTACATTACAAGGTTACAAAAATAGGTATAAATGGCTCGACATGGCACTTGAAAAGAATGTCAAAGATGGAGAGATGAATCATATGACCCAACAATACTTCCATTTTTTCTAAATGCATCTTCAATACTAAGTTTACAAATATTCCTATACAAGGTTGGGAAAATGGTAAAATTCATTTTGAAATGGAGTTTTTCTTCCTTTTATATGGTTTTTTTTTTTTTAATTTAAGAAAAAATCTAAAGCATATCTTTGATATGTAAAAATGAAGTTAAGTACATGTTTGATAAAAAAAAACAATGAAATGAAATAACATCATTTTTCTAGCTTGATTTTTACATATTGTTCATTTAATTTTATCCCATTTTGTTCTCATCCTATTGCATTTCTCCAACCAAACAAGACTACATTGTAAATTATTTAAGGCATATTTTCCTCTCATTGATTTTTTTTTTCATGATCTAAATGAAATCTAAAATAAATTCTTTGATTTTTTTTCCATAAATTCTATTATTAGTATTATTGTTCATGCACATGCACTGCGCATGCTCTAGGGCGTATATTTATTTTTTTCCAAAATTTAAATAAACTTTTACAGCTGTCCATTATCTTCTTATTTCTCCATTGTTTCTTAAAAACAGTATGTTAAAAATGTGGGAAAAATTAAAAAAATATTTATAATTTTCTGTTATTTTCTTAATCACTCATTATCCCCTAAGGAATAGTAAAATTTAAAACGTGCATTGACAACTAATTTTTATTGAAAAAGGATGTTATGAAGATAGAAATCAAGAATATTTTCAGAACATAAAAATGGTTCCTTTTGTCCGAGAGACATAAAGGATGAAGACATTTTTTAATAGTAATTTTAAGGACAATAATGTTGTTTTATAGTTAAATTTCACTCAATCTCTTTGTCAATCCTTTTAACAATTATATTAAATACATATGAAGTAAGGCAACTTAGGGAATTTTGGGGGTGAAATAGACAAGGATTGAGAACTTCTTTGGAAAAACTTTCATGACCAAAGCTTCCTTGTCTTGCATAATATTAGTATAGATTATGATGGTTATTACTATTGTTCAAAATTCTATTTTTATTATTATGACTATTTATTATTAATAATAATTATTATTATATGTGTACATTACAATAGAGTACAAAATATTATTATTATTATTATTATTATTATTATTATTATTATTATTATTATTAGAAGTTCTGGGATATTCTAGCAATTCTATTTGAATAATAGGAAAATATAAGAGCTATTAAAAACTACAATATTATTATTATTATTATTATTATTATTATTATTATTATTATTATTATTATTATTATTATGTCTATATGAACACATGTGTAAATCACAAGTGTTGAAATATTTTCTAAAATATATGATTTTATAGGTCTTCAAAGTCTTCTATTTATGAATTTTTTAAAACACTCATGATGAGTATTTAATGTTATGTGGGTTTGCCCTACATTGGAAAAAGTAGAAAATAAAAGGTCTTTAATAAATGATAAGATGAAATAATCTTTTAAAATTGATTAAGAGAAAGTGCTAGTGTGCACTCTAGTGCACCCTAAGACAATGCTCGTGGACTCTAGGGCGCTAGTGGCACATTTAGTTAGCTCACAAGCACTTAGCATACTTGTATCATTGCGAGATCGTGACCTTTGATCATGATTAGATGGATTAAAATTAATCTTATATTTTTTATAAGATCAAGTGGCGCGACCAGGTGCGACCGTCAACAATCGACCGAACATGAAGATATAAGTTTTGTGATTTGAATAGATGCAACCTTTCGAAAAAAGGCACAATTCTGTCTATTTAAAGACAAAATTAACTCCACAAAAAATGCAGAAAATTCATTATTCTCTCCTTCTATTTCTTATATAAAGCTTCATCAAATTATATCTTTTTTTCAAATCTGAATTTTATTATCTGTAGAAATAAAATTTCAGAAAATTTGTTCAGATTATTTTAAGGATTTTTGTGATTAGTTTCGTTTGTGTATTACGCAAATTGATATCAAAAATATATTTTAGGTTTCATTATATCCTGAAAATGTATTTGCTAACTCAATACATATCAATCTAGTGGGAGGAAATAACATTTTAAGGAAAACGACGTTGTAATGTGCCTTGAAACATTTTCTAATCTGCAGTATTTTCCTATACTATTCTTACATTCTTAAATCATTATTTTGTTATGGCTGGTTCGTCAACCTTGAGGGAATTTGCTGCTAATTTTGTCAAACTTAAATGATTCGATGAAAGCAATTTCAGGCGCTGGCAGAAAAAGATGCACTTCCTTCTTGCGGGTCTCAAAGTGGTGTATGTTATGACCACCCCCAAACCTGCTATAAATGAGAATGAGGCTTTGGCTCAAGGATGTGCAAGACTAAAATGAGAACAAGATGATTATATATGCAAAGGCCACATTTGCAATTCAATGTCAGAAAATCTGTTTGATCTCTATTAGAATATGGCTGCTACAAAAAAGTTGTGGCATGCACTTGAGGCTAAGTATTTCACAAATGATGCGACGAGTAAGAAATTTTTGATTGGAAAAATTTTCAATTATACCATGTGACTCACTCAAAAATAAGAAGGGCAAAGGCTATCCCAAGTATAGGAGTCCTGTCGTATAATAATTAGCCCAAAATGTCAGATCATCTCTTTAGGGAATGTAGATTAATTTCAAACTAGCATTAAAACAAAAAACAAAAAATAAAAAATAAAAAAGCATTCACTAAACATAGTTTAGATTCAATTTCTTGGTATTTTTGAGAGTTTGTGACGAAATTAAAACAAACCAAAACCTAAACTAAAAACATAACATGCTTAAACAGAAAAGATAACTACCATAAAATTAAACAAACCAACCAACTATGCCAACCCAGTATAATCCATTCGAGGACTCATTCAACCATTCAAATAAATAATAACGAAATTAAACAAGCAAAATAATCAACTCTTTAAGCATTCAAATAATAAACTAAGAAAGAAGATGATAGTTTTGGTGTATTCCCAAGAGGGAGGGGGGGGGGAATTGGAATTTAAAACTTTTTCTCTTAGGTTAAACTAGTTCAACAACAGTGCATTCACAACCTAGGTCTATCTACCTAAATGTGCAGATAAGTAGAATATGTAGAATTTAAATCATGTGCATCATTCACACAATAACATACACGTGCGGTAAATATAAAGTGCATAAATATAAACAGACACACGATATGTTATTGGAGTTCGGCCAATTGTGCCTACGTCGCCAACTGTGCCTACGTCCCCGCCTCTACCTCACAAGCCTGAGGATTCCACTAATGACTCACTTAACAGGTGAAGTGGCACCTAATACAACTAGGTTAATTAGCACAGAGCTGGCCTCAACCTTTACAAACTCTCATTGCGGGGCAGAGAAGGCCCTAGGTCAAATTCATAGGGGTGACCCCAATCTGATCCTTTCGGGCTAGATCAAACCCCCTCAGGTCACGCATGGAAATACAACAGTATTTTCACTCAAAATCAAGTCGGTACAGTGATTATGCTTTCATGTAAAGCAGATATGTACCCAAATACGCGCAATCACATACACATCAACAATGTAGGTCATGTAAGCTCAGTGATGCAAATAGTCGTGCTAACAACACTTAATATGGTATGATCAGTGATATGCTCAAGAGTGTTCAAAACAAGCAGTATCTTGGAATCTAAACAAAGCACAGTTTAGTAGCAAATCAATGATATGAATCAAATAATCAAACTAGTTCAAAAAGATTTTCCTCAATGAAATACGCACAATACTAGTTTGAAAATGTTTTACTTGTTTGAAAAAAAAATATTTGCACAACAAAAACCAAGCTATTGGACACTTGCAACAAAGATGCAAATATCCTAAGCTTACTAGGTTATCCCAACACAAGATTTATAATATGAAAATCTGTGGGATAAATCTAAGTTAAACTCCCCAAAAATAATATCTCAATCACACTAGTAAGTGGGAGTATTTAGCACTATCTAGGAATTACAAGCACACTTACTAAGCTCTTACAATACCAAGATTTATCAAAGGAATGAGTATTTGAAGGTATTTGAGCAAAGTGAGTATTTTCAAGAGAGAGGATTTTTGGCTAATTATTTTTGGCTAATCTCTCTCTAATCCTCACAAATGAACCCATATTTATATGCAGGGGTAAAAATATAATCGTTTGGGACTTGTTAGAAATTATTAGAAAAGATTCAAAATTTTTAAACACACTTAACCTAGTTTTACCGCGGTTAAATTAATTTTAACCTGCTGAGGTTCGAGTGGCTGATTCGAGGTTCACTCGTCTGAATAGACACAGGAATAAAAGTAATTTAAATGAGTTCGGTCGCTCGTGTCATGCTTTGGCAGCCTGAATCAAAGTCAATAGTATTACTACGTAATTTCGGGTGCCCGGTCCTTGGTTAGGTCACCCGAACTCTTGTGTTTGGTCGCCCGAGGCTCAATTTGAACTAAAAAGGTTGGTCGCCTGAGTTGGTGGAATGTCCCTTTCGAAGGGTTTGGGTGCCCAAGGAGAGTATGCACAATTTGGTTTGGTCGCCCGAGAGCCTAAGTCAACTGTTGACTTATCAACAGTTCGGGCGTCCGAGGAGTTTTGAACTCCAGGGGTTCGGTCGCCCGAACTCTCACAAAATCCCTAATAATATTCATTTTAAGCACATATTTAACACTCTTGTATATTATATGATATGTGTGTGAGTGTTGGGACCTAAGGTCATACTAGGGTCTTTACCGAGGCCGTTTTGAGATAGTCCCAAAAATCCGACGTCTATCTACCGAAGGGTGCCCTAAAGTCATTCAACCCCTATGGTCATTTTATGGTCATTTTGAGCTTACAATTACCTATATGCGTGACATGTAGAGATTATTACAAACCTTTGAAATGAAATTATTACAGAACCAAAATATAACATGAATTACAATATAAAATAGATCTTCTAGGTCTTTAGTCTTCAAGCTTTCACGTGTTATCAAATGATCAAGCTAATATGAACTTGCACACAAACTTGATAGACATTAAATACCAAAGTATTTGTCATAATCAAAACAGGCATGACCCATAAGGTCAACAAAAGACTTCATTAGTCTCATAAAAGACATTCAACAATTAAAATAAACTCCACAATGTCTTAAATAAAAATAAACTTAACTTAAACAAAGGCCTAAATAAAAATAAACTCAACCAAATGTTTAAACAAAATAAATTCACATTAAAATGAGCTTAAATGAAAATCAATCCAACAATAATAAGTTCCAATAAATATTAAAATGATACTGAAGTTTAAACAAAATAATTAAATAAAGAAACAAGAGAGAGAGAGAGAGAGAGAGAGAATGAGAACCCTTCAATATTAAAATAAATTCAACACACTAATATCTTAAAAAAAATTTAATTCCAATAATAACTTTAAATAAAAACAAACTAAACTTAACAATAAAAATAACTCAAACAAATATTAAATTCAAATGAGGTAACAATGAGAGAGAGAGAGAGATGAAGAGATGGTCGTCTGTGAGGAGGCCTCCAGCTACTCCCTGCTCACGGTTCCCAAAGATAGACTCCCAAAAACTCCCTCCCTTGATTGAGGCTGCCCTAGCGTATAGCCCTACAGGCTTCTTAAAAAAATTCCAACGCATGGGCCTTTGCATGGCCCATGCAAACTCATACTTTCCTTTCATGTTGCATGAACCCTTTTATAAAGCAGCTCTACATGAAAGAAGTGCATGATCCATGCAAATGCATGGGCCTCAAGTAAATTGCATGCATGGTGACTCACTCTAATGAGCAGCGCAAAGGTTATTCTAAGTATAGGAGTTTTGTCGCATAATAATTAGCTTAAAAGGTCAGATCGTCTCCTCAAGGAATGTAAATTGGTTTCAAACTTGTGTAAAAGAGAAAGAAGAAAATAAGAAAACAATTCACTGAACACAGTTCATATTCGATTTCTGGGGTTTTTGAGAATTTGTGACGAAATTAAAACAAGTGAAACCTAAACTAAAAACATAACATGCTTAAACATAAAAATAACTACCATGCAATTAAACAAATGAACCAACTACGCCAACCCAGTATAATCCATTTAATGACTCATTCACCCATTCAAACAAACAATAACGAAATTAAACAAGCAAAATGACTAACTCTTTAAGCATTCAAATAATAGACTAAGGAAAATGACTGCATTAATCTCATAAAGACATTCAACAATTAAATGAACTTAAACAAGAGTCTAAAAAAAATAAACTACACCTAAATAAAATCTTAAACAAAATAAAACTTAAACAAAGTCTTACACTCAACCAAATACTAAACGATTTAAATCCACATTAAAATGAGCTTAAATGAAAATTAATCTAACAATAATAAGTTCCATTAAATATTAAAATGACATTAAAGTTTAAATAAGACAACTAAATAAGAACAAGAGGAAGAGAGAGAGTAAATGAGAATCCTACAACATTAAAGTAAATTTTAACACACCAATATCTTAAAAAAAATTTAATTCCAATAACAACTTTAAATAAAAACAAACTAAATACAACAACAAAAGTAACTTAAATAAAAATAACTACTTCAATAATGGCTAAAGAAAGATAAACTCAACAATGAAATTAACTCATACAAACATTAAATTTAAGTAAGGCAAAGGAGAGAGAGAGAGAGAGAGAGAGAGAAAAAAAAAAAAAAAACTTTGAAAAACTCTTCAACAATGAAATAAACTATCACACCAATTAACTTAAACAAACATTTAATTTCAACATTAACTTTAAAGGAAAGTAAAGCAAACTCAATAACAAAAATACTCAAACAAATTCTATGAATGGAAAAGATGAAATTTTATTACTAAAGCTCGAGTAAATTTGCCACATCCAAACGAAAAAAAATAAAAACTCTCATTAAGCATCAACTGAATGTCATGTAAAAATTAGTTGATGAAAATCCTAGATTAAATCAAGGTTTTGATGTGCCTATCGTCAACAACAAAATAAGAAATAAGAGTCCGCGATTTATCAACAATGCTTTCAATTTTCGATTTTAGCCATATAAAAGTTTATTAATAATATCATAGGATAACTAATAAACCATGGAACGCAAATGACCCACAACCCAAGTTATAAAACTTAGCCACTCATTCTTGCAATCCACAATTGTCGGGTCAAATTAATTCCACAATAACTAATTGCAACAATAAAATACTCCCAACACAAGCATAACTCTACTCAATACCGTAAAAGAAATAAAACTCAATTATGGTATAACCCAAATTAATTCCCTACTCAACAATGACAAGAACACAAATGCCCTCAATAAATATTAACTTCAAACCACACATTAAATAAGTGTTGAAATAAGAACTATGAAAAACAAGACACAAAAAGTTAAATAACTAAGTATATGAGTGCTAAAAAAAATAAACTTGACAATGTAATTTTGAACTCAACAATAAAGCAATACAATTCAAATAAGCAAAGAGAGAGAGAGAGAGAGAGAGAGAGAGAGAGAGAGAGAGAGAGAGAGAGAGAGATGTGGCTGCTCGGGTGGCTCGCAGTTGCCGCAGGTCTCGGCTGCTCGGTTGCTACCAGGAAGAGGAGGCCTCGGGTGGCTGGCCAGAAGCGTGCTGCTGTGTTCTGGTCTAGTGTTGCTGCGGAGGGCCGGAGTGGATGATGGCAGAGGGAGGCCGAGAGCTGTGGTGGCTGGGAGTTGGAGCAGTAGTTTGCAGCGGCTTATGGCCGAGAAGCAGAGGAGCAGCTGTCTGTTGGCGGCTTGAGGAATGGTAAAGAGGAGGTCGTGCAGCAGCAGGCTTTGGTTGATCTGTGTTGCTGCGGTGGAGCTGGTGCACAAGGTTTGGCCAGATGTTGCAGAGACACGAAGATTAACCGAGAGGGAGAGAGTGAGAATAAGAGGATGAGAGATTGGAGAGAGAAAAGGAGCAGGGGAGAGTGGAACTGGGAAAGAGAGAGAGAGAGAGAGAGAGTAGAGGTAAGAGAAGAGAGCAAGTAAAAGAGGAAGTTGAAAGAAACAAAGAAAAAAACAAAGACAGAGAAGAAGGGGGTTAAGGGAGAGACAAGGAGGAAGGAGAGTGGTGCCGGGGGCACACTCTGCGCAGGGGAGATTAGGGGGATTAAATAAAGAAGATGGGAGACTCTTCCCTAGACCAGCTGGAGGATCCACGACCCGACCTGGCCATGCATGGCCAGGTCACATCAACCACGATTTTATTTTATTTTTTTCTCATTTTTGTTCTCCACAAACACAGCCAATTTTTACCTTTATAAAGCCTGTTTCTCTTGAAACTTAAAACACAGAAGTTGTAGATAATTCTTTCATATTTCTCCAAAAATTTGAATCATCTCGATCGGAATTCGAACAGAAAAGATATGAGTAAATTACGAACTGATGCGGGTTTTGACTCCTGGTAATTTTTCTGCGATAAAAAATTACAAAAAATTCATAAAATTTTCAATAAAAATAAAAAATGATAAATAGGACACTTTGTTAAAATATTGGACGTAATTAGATATTTAATTAAAAATAGAAATCATATTGTCCAAATTAAGATGCCTAATTACGCAGTTTTAGCGCGTAATCAATGAGCAATCTTTTGAGCCTTGTCGCCGAGTATGCATGTCTCGTCGACGAAGGTTTACCAAGAGAAGTTCTCATATTTCTTAATTTCATCGACGAGCTCCCAATTTCGTCCACAAACTGTGAAATGAGGAATAGCTTCCCAAGAGGGGGGTGAATTGGATTCTTTTTAATATTTTAATGATTTATAGAATTTTGATTTTAACAACCCAGAAAACAAGATATATATATATATATATATATATATGAATGATAACCACACTCAAGAATATTGAAATTTAAATTTACAAGTCAATCAATGAAATCATGATAATTCAATCACTCGATCAGAATGTAAAAGTTTTTGTTGATTTCCCTGTAAACTCTTAGCATACACTTTACTTGATCAAGATTTCCGCAGATTAATCAACGTACTCCCTTCTTGGGTTTCCGCAAACGATTAATCAAAACGTACTTTCTAAATATCAAGTACTTTTTGTTTTTTTCTCAATTTAGAACAATATAAATCATATAACAATAGCAAGTAAAGAATGTAAAGTAAATTAGAGAGAAAGAGACAAGAGTTTTTACGAGGTTCGGCTTCAACACAGCCTACGTCCTCACCTTTGGCAAAAACACCAAAGGATTCCACTATATCAGTTCCTTTACCTGGTAGAACAATACCAATTTACAACACACTCCTTCGATTAAGCTAGAGCCCGCCTCTCCAAATAATAACCCCTTATTCGGCTTAACAATTCAACAATTCTGAATCGCTTTGGAAAGATAAAAAGGAAATTTGTGTACAAAAAAAGAACTCTCACAATAGAGTAAATTAGTACAACGATCAGCTCACTTTATACCTCAAAGTAATTCAAATATAAGAAATTTCAAACTTAATTCTTGGTATAAATTACTTTATATTTTTCCAAAGAGAATGAAAGATTTTGATTGTTGGAAAACTCTGCTTCAAAATATAAATCAATTTCAGATCAGAGATTTAACCTTGAAAGTGTTATAGATCCTTTGAAAACAGAATTTTCAATACTTGAAGATCGGTTGATCTAAAACCTTTGAAAACTTACTTTGATTTATAAGCCTTTGAATATTTCCGAATCAGAAATTTTGTTGAAAATCACTAGATTTGGAAACTTTAGAAGATTGCACAATTTCAAAACTCTTTTGAATATCTCATCAATGTTCTCTCAATCCTTTCTTTTCTCATCTATTTAAAATGTTGAGATTAAGACTATTTATAGAGTTTTTAAGAAATCATCCATTACTCCCAAAGATTTCTAAAATTCATTTCCAAATATTTAGAAATAAATATATTAAAAACGTGGTTCAAAAAATCTTCTCGTTGAGAAATTTATTGCCAACGTTCGAGTGGCAGTCGTCTGCCATGACTTAGTAGTCGTCTGTCATACAAAAACTCTTAACACAGAATGCAGGTAGTCGCCTGCTAGAACCAAGGCAGTCGCCTGGTTTGTTCACACAGGCGCCTATCAGTTTAGGCAGTCGTCTATCTAGCTACTGACTTTTAAAAAGACCTTCTATTTAAATTACCAGTCGCCTGCCTCATCATGGCAGTCTCTTGTCCCTTCATTATTTAAAAAAATTCCTTTTCTTAAACCCTTTCTTTTTATTGATTTGAAAATTATTCTTTAGGGTATGTGTATAAAAAACATATTTTTAACTTTCTATGAGATTCAAATCACTTTATACTTGAGATTTACTTTGAAGTACTTATATTTTAGAATATCCTTAAAAGTATAATTCGTTTAGTCTTCAAACTTGTTCTTCCATCATCTTTATAGTTGCAATCTTTCCCTTGAGCTTTTCAATATCACTTTGTTCTTCAGGCTCTTTGTAATCCATGAACTTTTTTATGCACTTGAGCTCCGTTATTTTCCTGAAACCTTTTACTTGAAACATATTAAACATATCATTTGATTTGTTATCATCAAAATAAGAATTGTAAGCGTTATTAGGCCAACAAACTGTGTTCTTGGGCTCGTCGACGAGTCTAGATGTCTCGTTGACAAGGCCACGTTTCAAGTTGCCTATAAATAGGCAAAAATCATAATTTCAGCAAAGGATTTCATTTTTCTTCTATCTCTAAATACGACTCCTCTGCCTTCTCTCTTCAAATCTGACCCGGATTTAGCCTGATTCGACGATCAGAAGCTATCACAAGACTTCTGGAAAAATTCTTTATAACATAGGCGGAGCAGAATTTCGATTTGAGAAGTTTGGAGAAACATCCCAAAATCAGGGTAAGTGAGATATTTTAAGGTTTTATTATTATTTTGAGATATGTGGAACTTAGGAAATATTAAATGAGTGTTTTTCTGAGATTTGAGAAAGTTGGGATTTTTGGAATATAGGGTCTCGTTTTTGTTCGATTTTAGGCTGAATCTCGAGGAGCAGGTAAGGGGAAATACTTTACAATAAATTTTTATTAATTTTAAACTAATTAAATTTTGAGTATCAAATTCTATATATATATATATTGGTAAAATTTTCTAAACGGTGCAAGTATTGAAAATTATGCTTTTAATTATATATTATATTGGGAAAAATTGTGTGGCATGAAAACAACTTTGATAATTAAATGGTTGCAGGTGCTTCTTGATTTTGATTGATGTTCGCTTACGGATACTGTTTGGATTGTGGATACTATTTGGTTGTGACGCTGATTGGATGATCAAATCCTATGAATGGAAAAGCGTTGATGTGTTTGCATGTACTAGATGTGTATTGTGTTGTGGTTCATGTAAAATTGCAATATAACATTGGTAGTGGTATAAGGAGGTTGTTATATCGTATCTAATATAAATTGCAATATAACGTTGGCAGTGGTATGAGGAGGTCGTTATATTGTACCTGATATAAATAACCATATAACGTTGGAAGTGGTACGAGGAGGTCGTTATATGGGCGTTTGTATGGGGGGTAAAATATTGGCAGTGGTATGAGGAGTTTGTTTTACCTATTTACCCTGAATAGGGTTGTGTGTTTGTGGGAGTAAATGAAGATTGTGTGAGTAATTTTGTGTGGATTGTGATACTTGCATGGTTATGGACCCTTTGTGGGTGTGATTGAGAAGCTTGTATTGTAACCTGTGTAGTTAAGAAGATTATGTGCGTATCTTGTGTGGATTGAGTGTGGTATGTGTACATGTGGAACTGGTGAAATGATTAACGTTATTTATGTTTAACTTTAATTGCATAAGTATTTATGGTAAAGTAGATTACTCCACCTGAAGG
Organism: Malania oleifera; assembly: GCF_029873635.1. Classification (NCBI taxonomy): domain Eukaryota; kingdom Viridiplantae; phylum Streptophyta; class Magnoliopsida; order Santalales; family Ximeniaceae; genus Malania; species Malania oleifera. The sequence continues at coordinate 89,886,009 of NC_080422.1, forward strand.
CTTGCTGAGGAAGGCCAGTGCTCTGGTAATTATTTGTGGTACCAGAGCAGAGGGAAGTCACTTGTATGGGCGGGTGACCTTCCCTATTCTCGGAAACTCTACCTAAATACATAACCCAAGGGCTTACTGAGAAAGGCGAGTGCCCTAATGTTTGTTAGCACTAGAGCAGAGGGAATCTACTTGTATAAGCGGGCAGACTTCTCTATTCTTGGAAATTATTAGTAAAAATAATTATGTTTGAGTGTGTGTGATTGGGAGATGGAGAAGTCGACAATGATGTGATTATGAATGCATTTTCTTGGCTGCTATGGATAATGAAATACAATTGTATGTATATTTTGTAATTATATTAAATACTTCAGCCACACACTATTATAATTTATTTCTTCCTTACAGAGAGGTGTCTCACCCCGGCGAATATTTAATTTTTTCAGGTCTTCCAGGTGATCAAGCTTAGATAGCTCCAGGGCGGGGTTAGTTTTTGTGAGTGGATACCAGAATGGTTATGTGTATAGTTTTATGTTTAATATATTTTATCCTGGTTATGTGATATGAAGAATGAGATTGTATTTTATGGGTCTGCCTATGTAAATATAGAACTCTGGTATTTTGTTTGAGGTTATTTAATTAATTCTGTTGTGTAAATGGTATCAGAGATGTATGATTGGTCTCATAACACTCCGAGCCTCACGTGGCAGGTCAGGGGCATTACAAAAACTCCCTATGAACTTTGGAAAGGTAGAAGGCCTAACATATCTTATTTCCATGTTTTTTTATGTAAATGCTATGTATTAAATGATAAAGATGATTTAGGCAAATTTGATGCAAAAGCTGATGAAAGAATACTCCTAAGATATTCATTAAAAAAAAAGCCTATAAAATATACAATAAAAGAACTCTTACAATCTTGGAATCAATTCATGTAACATTTGATGAAGAAAGTCTATTCAATAAACCATTAAAAGTTGAAGAAGTTCAAACTACTCAAAAACAAAAAGACTTAGACATAGTAGAAGCAAAAGAAGAAGAAAATGAAGGAAAATCAAATAATAATGCTATTGAAAATACTAAATTACCAAAAGAATGGAAATATGTAAGAAATCATCTAAAAGATCAAATAATAGGAGAACCATCACAAGGTATAACTACAAGACCCTCTTTGAAAAATCTATGCAATCATTATGCTTTCTTGTCTCAAGATAAGCCAACGAATGTTGTAGAAGTTCTAAATGATGACTCATGGATAATTGTCATACAAGAAGAGTTAAATCAATTTGAAAGAAGTATGAGAATTAGTTCTCAAACCGGATAACCATTTAATCATAGGAACTATATGGGTATTTAGAAATAAAAAGGATGAAAATGGAATAGTGGTAAGAAATAAAGTTAGACTTGTAGCTAAAGAATATAACCAAGAAGAAGGAATAGATTATGATGAAAAATTGGCTCCCGTAGCTAGAATGGAAGCAATTAGAATGCTCTTAACTCAAGAATCTCATAAGGAATTTAAATTGTATCAAATTGATGTAAAGAATGCATTTTTAAATGGTTATATTAATGAAAAGGTATATGTAGAACAACCACCGGGTTTTGAAGACATACAAAAACCTGAATATGTTTATAAGTTAGCTAAGGGTTTATATGACTTGAAACAAGCCCCTAGGGCTTGGTATGAAAGGCTTAGTGGATTTCTACTAGATAAAGGGTTTTTTAGAGGTAAGGTTGATATTCATCAAATCTAAGAAAGATGACATGCTCATAATCCAAATTTATGTAGATGATATTATTTTTGGTGTAACAAATGATAATCTACGTAAAGAATTTGCTAAATGTATGCAAGAAGAATTTGAAATGAGCATGATGGGAGAGCTGAACTACTTCCTAGGATTACAAATCAAACAAGCAAAAAATGAAACTTTTATAAGTCAATACAAATATATAAAGATATGCTTAAGAAATTCAATATGGAAAGTAGTAAGCCCATAGGGACCCCCATGAGTACTTCAATAAGCCTCGATAAAGATGAAAAAGGGAAACCGGTAGATATGAAATATTATAGAGGTATGATAGGAAGTTTGCTATGCTTAACAGCTAGTAGGTCCAATATAATGTTTAGTGTATGCATGTGTGCACGTTTTCAATCAACGCCTAAAGAATCACATCAAATAGCTGTAAAAAAAAACCTAAGGTACTTGATAGGAACAATCGATTTAGGACTTTGGTATCCTAAGGACACCGGATTCGAAATGATTAGCTATTAAGATGCCGATTATGTAGGGTGTAAGATAGATAGAAAAAGTACAAGTGAGACTTGTCATTTTCTAGGATGATCTCTAGTGTCTTGGTTTTCTAAGAAACAAAACTCCATAGCTTTGTCCACAGCTGAAGCTGAGTATGTAGTAGCTGGGAGTTGTTGTGCACAAACCTTGTACATGAAACAATAATTAAAGGATTATAATCTAGAATATTCCACCATACCAATTAAGTGTGATAACACAAGTGCAATAAACATCTCCAAAAATCCAATATCACACTCAAGAACTAAGCACATTGACATAAGACATCACTTTCTAAGAAACTATGTTAAAAAAAGAAGATATCCTACTTGAATTTATAAATACAAATGACTAATTGGAGGATATCTTCACAAAACCTCTTCCCAAGGAAAGATTTATATCCATTAGAAGAGAACTTGGGTTGTTACATAGTAGGGAAGTGATTTAGGTAGGTTTCATATTAAGTATAAAAAGAATTTTAAAAATTTGAGGACTTTAGACGATTGAGCTTAGAAGTTCAGGCACTTACACTGAGTGTCTTTGGACCTCAGGCGCCTGACCAGTAAACCTCAGGTGACTGAGGTGCTATTGCCTATTGAGAATTAAGAACTGTAAATCTTCAGGCGACTCAACTTAATCTTTAGGCGCCTAATGTCGTGGTATCTATATATTTAAAGAGCGAAAACCCTAACTTCAGGCTACTAACTCCTGCTCCATCACTCACCTGAAGCTCTAACCTTTGGTCTCCCTTGCTTCCTCACTCAAAATCCCTCAAATCACAGCCCCAAACTCCTTCTTCTATACTCTGTCCCTTGGATTCTAGGGTTTCTCTTCAGTGATCTCCTCCATCCTTCAAAAATCCAAGATGCCTCGCACCAAGACGATAGCAAACCGAGGATCCTCTTATGGAAGGGACGATAACAACATCAAGCAATGGCTAGTCACTCCCCAATCAAAGCTTCGTTATTGTTTTACTCTCCGTTCTACGGACCTGATATTTGGTAAGGTGATCAACACCACCTTCTTCGATTCCAAATTTCCTGAAATATTGCCTATGTTTATGAATATTGGTTGGAAAAATTTTGTTGTTTATCAAGCCAAAGGAATGTACCCCAACCTAGTCAAATTTTTTTTGCCAACATGATCCATGGTGAAAATGTTCTAACCATTGAAGTTAGAGGAAAGAAAATTGTTTTGACACATCAAATCCTAGCTCCCCTTTTGCATATCACCCTGAGTGAATTCGAATGTCCCGCTTTGCTCAAACTTGGATTCTAGAGCAAGGCTTCACACCCGAAGAGTTTTTGCCTCTAATTATAGTAAACGAACTCGTATACTTTGGCCATCCACCTATGTATAAACAACTGAACCTTCAGGCCCAAATACTTCATAAAATCATCTCCAACAACATCCTACCTAAGGCTAGCTCGTATGATCATCTTTCCTATGTAGATTGCTTTTTTTTTTTTTATGGTGTTTACTAAAGGGAAAGAAACTTGATCTGTCTAGCCTCATTTTGAAATGGATGTGGGCCAAGTTGGAAGCCACTCATGTCACTCTTCCTTATGAAGGTGTGTTGAACCTTATTTTTGCTCAGCTTGATATTACCACACCTTCTGAGTTGTTCATTAAACGTACTCGATATGACCTCTTCACCTCCACAAACCTCAAGCAAATAGGCTATGAAAAGCATGATCATGGTTGGTTCTTGAAAGGAGGTAGACCTCAAAGACCAGCTGTTGTACCTCCTCCTCCTCCTCCTCCTCCAGATCAAGATCAAGGACCTCCTACTGATACGCCCTCTTGGTTCATTCCCTTTCATCATGAATTCTCCACCTTCAGCAGAGACATGAGATCAGGACTTCAAACCCTTTGGGGAGGATATATCTTCACTTCACACTACTTGTTCGTCACTTGATCAATGCCTAACTCGTTGAGAAGTATCAGGCTAGCTCCTCTCATGGTGTTGATCCTATGGACACTAGCTCTGCTCCTCGAAGTGATGATGAAGATTCTAAGGAAGAAAGTAAGGAAGGTGATGAAGAGGAAGCTGAAGAGGAAGATGATGATGATGCTGATAACTAATTTGTTTATCACTTTGCTTTCTATTAAACACTCTCTATGTATTCGCTTTGTCTTCTATTGCTTTGTTTGTTTTTGTTTTCAGTTTGTCTTGTAATTCCATTACCTATGCTTTTGTGTAATATGACTTTGTTCTTAAAGTGCTAAAACTCTTTGTACCTAAGCCCCTCATTTTATTTTTGATTGATGTCAAAGGGGGGGGGGATATTGAGCAAATATGATAAAGCAAACATGAATAATAAGAATATGGCAAATATGAATAATAAGAACATGGAAAATATGTAGCAAACATGTAAAACATATAAATCTTGACATATAGCATGGGGTAGCTAAAATGAACATGAGAACTTAATAGAGCATATATGATGACATGGCTATAATGAAATATACTTGATTGTGACTTATTTTGAACTTACACATATTTGAAATCATCATTTTTCATATTTGTTAAAAAGACATGCTTATTGTAAGGAGGAGCCTTTTCAAAGGTTCTCTCATCTTTGCTCCTTTTTTGTCATCATCAAAAAGGAGGAGATTGTTGGCCTAACATGGCTTTCGAATCTCTTTTTGATGATAACAAATAAAGGTTGATTTAAAATGTTTTTTTTAAGTGATGATATTTCAGAGAAGCTTGAATGACAAAGTTCAAAATATCAAAGGAAATGCAAGTTCAAGATCACCAAGGACAACAAACCCACACTAATCTTTAAAGTGATTCAAAAGAAGCTTAAGTGAACCAAAATGATCAAAAGCATGTGGGAACCTAAAGTTGACTCAAGCTCTAAGTCTAAGAGGATTCAAAGCAAAGACTCATATGAAGACTTCAAGCTTAGACTATTTTCTTATGGGCTTTAGGCTGAATTATGTAAGTACTTCATACTAAATATTATGTGGAAATGTTTTGAAACTCATTAGGGGTTATCATGGATTTAGAGACCTTGTTTTAAAACCCCCAAAAATGTTTTTATAAGTAACAAAGTAAGAGAGCTAAGTGTTTTTGAAAAATGAACTGAAAACAGAAAATATAACTATTCAAACGACTAAAGAATAAGTTCAGGCGACTAAAGATTTTCCTCAGGCAACTGAAGAATAAGCTCAGGCGCCTGAAGATTTTCCTAATGAATTTATGAAGAGGCAGTGTAGGCTCAGGCGACTAACCCTTGTCACCTCAAGCGCCTGACCCTATTTTTGGTTGAAAATTCACAGTTTTAAGGAACCTTAGGCGACTGACCCCGAGACTTCAGGCACCTGAACATTGTTAACGGCTATATTTTTTAAAAGTTTTAAAATTAAAATTTAAGTTTCTTGTTTCCTAAATTTTGTAAAAACTTGGGAAACACTCCAAGTAATCTTGGGCAAAACGAAATAACCTTTTTTGAGTCTATAAATATATGTTTTCCCTAATCAAACACACACCAAGCATTGAAAAATCTGCTCTCAAGCTAAAAGCTCTCTTACTCTCTCAAAGCTCTCTTACTCACTCTTTCAAACTGAGAATTGTTGAGTTTCTCTGAGTCTCCAATCAATCTTCTCTGAGCTCCAATATCTAAATTGCTAATTTTTATCAAGAGAAGTGATCCGGTGAATTTGTTCTTGAGTTTCAATTCTATTTCTTTTTATATTTGTTATTGAAGTATATAGTGTTTTCAATTGTACTAACCAGCTCTATCTGAGCGCATTTTTTGTACAAAAGAAATTGTTTCTTGTTTCTTATTTCTTTGATGGTTTAGGTGATTGGATTGTTGTAACTGAGTGTGGGGTATCGCTTGGTGAGGGGGCTCCACCCTAAAGGAGGGTTGCAATCGACTTGTTCTGCGCGCAAAGGAACGTGTTAGTGGAATCCTTAGGTGGTCTTGCCTAAGGTGAGGACATAGGCTGGGAATAAGTCGAACCTCGTAAAAAATCTCAGTCTCACTCTCTCTACCCTTTTCTATTAAAATTCCAACCTATGCGAATTGAGTTTCAAAGTGCAGGATTGCTGAAAACTGAGATTGAGAAGACCTTTTAATCTAAGAAAATGCGTTGGTTAATATTTTTCGGAAACCTTAAAGGGAGTACATTGATTAACCGCTTGCGGAAATCTTGATTAAATGGAGCGCAAAAAAAAAAAATTCAATCACACAGGGTTACAAACTGAAATTTGGTAAACGCTGAAATAAGAAAGTGTTGCAAGCTTTCACAATTTGGTTAAGTATTGTGATTGGTTGATTGATTATTGTTTGGTTTGTGATTTTTATTTTTACTTGTGTTTGGATTGTGGTTGATTTAAAGTTGAATCATTCTTGTATGTTCACTTAAGTTTAAAAAAGGTTAAAAATTTGAAAAAATACTTACAAGAATTTTTATAAACCCAATTCACCCCTCTCTTGGGATTACACCTTGACTTTCAATACTTTAATCGCTATACAAGATTTCATACTTAAGTATTAAGCAATTTAACTGTTTCATTATTAATCCTTATTATTGGAATTGGTGTATTCCCAAGAGGGGGGTGAATTGAAAATTTAAAAACTTTTGTCTAAGTTAAACCACGTAACAGCAGTACACAATCTAGGGTCTTTTTATACAATCCCAATCACACTGGTAATTAACTAAGCAAATATTTAAATAATTAAAGCAATCCCAGTATTTCCAAGCATTCACAGAAATTGAAATATAAAAAAATAAATATGAAAAATTAAATAGTGCAAGGAAAGAGAATGACACATGATATGTTATCGGGGTTCGGCCAACTGTGCCTACACCCCCGCCTTAAGCTACAGTTCAAGGATTCCACTAGTTGCTCACTTCACGGGTGGAACGACACTGTTTACAACACCTTACCATGATGGTGCACCTAATTCTCTTAACCAGGTCTGAACCAATATGATGCTCACCTAACCAAGTCTGAGCAATTCAAGATTATTCACATGGCTAGTCTCTCTCTTCCGACAACCCGTCGAGATTACAACAAATATTCAAATGAAATATTTTTGTACAGCCAGAGTGCTTCTCAAAAGTAGATGTGTACAACAATAAGCACAAATACACTCACGTATGATATGCAAATAAGCTCAATGTGAGGATATGACTTTCACAAAGATAATCTTTGAATAAAATATATATGATGAGTGCTTAAAGATTTTATGCACAAATATGAAATTTCTCCAAAAATATTTTTCTAAATAAGGTGCTAGAGAATCTAGAGTTTATGACTTAAAAATATTTTCTCAAGCACAAGCAAATGAGTCTTTGAATCTTGCAATAGATGTGCAAGATTCATAAGCAAATAATATTAACTCCCAAGAATATTTATCAAATGAAATATGTGGGAGAAACTAAAATAATACTCTCAAAATAATATATAAAAATATATGCAGGATGAGAGTAAAAACAATTTAGATTTGTAAAACAAATGCCCAAAGGATGTTTAAAGCAAAACTCCCTTGAAAGATTTAAAAAAAAAAAAGAAATAATAAAGAGAGTATATGTTGAGTATAAAATTTGAGAGAGTTTTAGACTAATCAATTTCCTAATCATAAGTAATGAGAATGTATATATAGAGTTGGGCAAAAATATAACCGTTGGGGACATCAAGGGTATTTTGAAAATTGTTTAATTATGTTTAATGAAAATTAACCCTATTTAACTCAGGTAAAAATTTCACCAACCCGAGAGGTTTGGTCAACCATATTTAAGGTTCGATTGACTATGGCTAAGGTTCGGTTGACCGCTCATATGGTTCGGTCAACCGTGGCCAGTTTGAACTACGCAAATGGTCGGCCGAATAGTTAAGGGGTCAAACACGTTTTGGTTTGGTCAACCAAGGACAATAGTTCATTTTAGAACAGTCGACCATGAGAAGTCAACTTGTTGACTTCTGACCTGTTTGGTCGACCAAAGCTTATACACTACTAGGAATTCAGTTGACCTAGGCTTAGTCAACTTTTGACTTTTCAGCCATCAAGGTGCTCGATCGACCAAACTAGTTATTACTAGAATGGTTCGATTGACCGGGGCTACTTAAAAATGAGAATTTATGTCCTGTTTAGCCCCTGTGCTTTTTAAACCCTGGTGAACAAGTTTATGACATTTTAGTTTAAGGATTTGGTTGACCGAAACTTTTAATTAAGCCCAAAAAATCCGACGTCAGTCAACCGAAGTTTTTGTAAACTTCATTTTAGCCCTAAATTCATTTGGAAAACCATGTTATGATTTTAGTATTTTTAGAAAGGGTTTTCAATGAATGATGTTGATTCCTAAGGTTCAACTACGGTTTTTGAGCTTATCATTCACATCATGCATACCATGCAATTATTACAGACCACAAACTAAATACATATACAACTTAAAAACAAATAATATCTTCAATCTTCTTTTACTCTTCTTGTTCTTTATGGAATTCGCCAAGTGAATGTGATCTTTGTATTTTTCAGGCTTCTATTTCTTCTGAACCTCATGTGTGCGTTATATTATAAACTTGTTCACAAACTTAAACACACATAAGATACTGATGCTTTGTCAAAATGAAAATTGAGATTGGATTCAAAAAGTCAACACTTATGAAATTAAAAATTATAAATAATTTTAAAGGTCAAATCAAATAATAATAGTAAACATGATTAGAATGATCAAATATAAACTAAAAATATTATTTAATAACTTATTCACTTTCTAGTATTATATGAACTTGTAGTATATAAACTTAAAAAAGATTAAATTGTGATGCTTTTTATTTTTTGAAAAATTCAAAAAAATTAAGATATTTTATTTTCATTTTTTTGAGGTTATGCTGTCACATTACTTTAATCTATTGATTTTAATTTTGTAGATTAAATCATTGTGCACATAATTCTTTATTAAAATTTAAAATTAACACTAAATTAATAGAATTTCAACACATATTTCCGCACTATTTATTACAACAACAAAAAGATATGCAATAACTAATTAAGGGTCCGCTTAGAATATGAAAAGTATAGGAAAATAAAATACAAAAAAATTTACCTTTTTCTTTTTTTATATTTGGCTCTTAAAGAAACGAGAAAAAAAATAAAATTTATATAAAACTAATCAATAAATTTAAATTTAATTTTATGCATCATGTTTAAATTTTTTAAATTTTTACGTTTTACTAATATTTGGTATAGAGCAGAAATATAATAAAAAATAAATACCTTTTTCATTTTTTTTTTTTTAAAAATCCTTAATTTAAAAAACCCTAAAAGGTTTTCCAAATGAACTTTGAATTAATTTAAATTGTCACTTGAAAGACCTAACAATGAAAATATACAATATTAATAATTAAAATAAATCCTTTTATGAGAGAGGCTACACAATTCACATAGGGTAAATTAAAAGTTAAAAAGGGGCAGGTAAATTCTAAAAACTTTTTAACGACGAAGCCGTAAATTGCGTAAGTAAAGGCGGACGTGAATGGCACTAATTGAGTCCAGCTGAACGGACGGCCCACATCTCATCATCATTCATCACCTCTCTCTCTCTCTCTCTCTCTCCCCTCTTTGGCTCTTTCCCCCTTTCTCTCTCCTCTTTCTCTCTCACTGCCTCTATTTATGTTCCCTCTTAAAACAGTCGGTCACAAAGCCTCTGAAACCTGAGAGAAATCAACACACCCACACACACACACACACACGCACGCACGCACCCACCGCACGCAGTTTCTGAGGGACGAGAAAGTGCCAGAAAGTTGGACAAAAAACGAGAGAAAATGTCGTGGCAAACATACGTCGACGATCATCTGATGTGCGACATCGACGGCTCCGGCCAGCGCCTCACAGCTGCTGCCATCATCGGCCACGACGGTAGCGTTTGGGCCCAGAGCAGTGCCTTCCCTCAGGTGACGCTCCACTCCCTCCTCCTCTCGCTCCCTCGCTCTCAAGTTTCTTGTGTGATTTGATTGCTCGTTGATTCGATCTCTGTTGATGCATTTGATTTCCAAATTTTTCCTCCCACTGTTTCTTTCTCTCTTTTTTAGTTTCGGCTTCGTGTTGCTTTGGGTTTGATCTGGAACATCTGATTGCCTTGTCAATCTGATTTGATCCGTTTAATTTTTTTTTTCTTTCTCAATTGATTTCTAAGTGCTGCCTTCTGATCCATTGAGAGATCTGGAATATCTGTTATGGAAATGATTACTATGTTTTTGGGCCTTTATGCGATTGATCTGTTCGTAGTATCGCTGGATCAGCGATATTCACATTATTAAGCTTAATGATTGCTTGAACTTGAATCGAGGCTGTTATATCTTGGAAGTGTATGGTTCCAATGTGACGGCATTTTAATTATTTGTTGCGGCATTGTTGTGATTTATTCGGTATATGGCTTTTTCTTTTTAATCATTTTTCTGTAATGACTTGTGCCCGTTTCTGTATTTCTTAAAAATGTTATTTCTAAACTCTTAGTTTCATGATACCTGACGATTATTTCATTTGCAATCCATTTGTGATCTGGTGCTCGCTAACTTGTTCATTTGAACCTGCAGTTCAAGCTCTTAAGCTATACTCTGGTGCTTTTTGCGGAATTACTTTAACCTGATTTCGCTATATTTTAAAATGTATGAGTGCATTGGTCTGGGGATTTGGTTTTTCTTTTGGCTCATGCGCCGTCTGTGTATCAGTGTCTGCTATTTTTGGGTTTGGGATTTTTTTTTTTTTTTAAATTATCCTCACAAGAAAAAAGAAGCAGGTTAGAGATCCTCGGTGGATGCATTTTCATAATAAATGAAAAGCACTTTATCAAATTCATGATTGAGTTGATTTGATGTCCACATTGCGGGTTCAGTTATTTGAAGGTTTTTTCAATTATTTCATATTTTATGTTAGTTTAGATGAGGAAAAAAAGTACATAGTTGCTTCCGCCATCTGATCAACTCAAAGGAATGCACCTGATTAGTTATGCACTGTGAACCCACACAAAGGAAATGAATATACATACATAGTAAGCTAGGAGCAATGCGGTACTAAGCAAATTTTGACTGCCTTTTAACTTGAATAAATAATGTTGCATTGTATCAAGCAAAAGGGTAAAAAATATTTTGTACCCAACCCCATGTCCTACTTGCATAGTTGCTTGCTATTTGGTTGGAGAAATCAAGGCCAGAATGGAAGTTGATATTCTAAGCCTACTTACATTTTGTCATTTGGTTTCCACTAATAAGGGTGAAATCATGGTTTGGGTGGAATCTTGATTGCCTTAATTATTAATGGAATCATGAGTCTAATTCCCACCCATGGGAATCACCTTTCATTTTTTGCCAAAAAAAACCAATATAACCTCCAATAGTTGGTATTAATCCAAAATTTCCCATTACTTTGAAATATCATACCCATATCTATTCTTTTAATCTCTCCAAGCTGGATAACACTGTCGATCAAGGGGTGGAGAACGTTGGCAATAAGTGTTGATCAGGGTGATTGGTGACTGCAATTTGGGAAGGTGATTGCCTTAGCCATAGCTGTGGGTTTTGCGGAGACAACAAAGTCAACATGGACATTGCTAGACTTCAAATGGTGACAACACAGAAAGTGCTCTCAAGTGTGTAGGTCACAATTAATCTATATAACCTAGAAGGAACTCTCAAACTTCTGGCGACTCTCGAATAAGGCTGATTTGTGTAAATCTTAGTTCATTGTGTGTGTTTGATGGGACTGATCCGCATGTTAATGGCAATATCACTGTTCATAAAAATTGAAGTCTGTTGATTTTGTGATCTGCATTTATGACTTGATGGTTTGATACAGCTAATTTATGGTCCCTTGCTTGCCACTCGAGGGGAAGGAAGAAGATCATTGCCAACCAGAACTAGCTTTTCTTTCTCAAGTTATATTTGATTTTTAATTGGCTTTCATATTACCATTGATAATGATTTAAGTTATATATTTTTTAAAAATTAATTATCTTTTCTGCATGCATATCTAAACGTATTAATTGCATCCCAACATCAATTCTGTCTGTGACTCAATTCCATTCTTGCCTCTGTTCCAGTTTTGTGTCAATCTCATTCTTGCAACCAAACATGGTGATGCTTTTGTTTATGCTTGTTTTTGTACCTTTATAATTCTTGTAAAAGTTTCCAAGAGAAAAATGATTTCTTTTTTTAATGGTTGCTTTTTCTTTGTAGCTTACCTTAAATGGCTTCTGATTCTTTTTGCTTTTCTTTGCAGTTAAAGCCTGAGGAGATCACTGGTATCATGAAAGATTTTGATGAACCTGGTCACCTTGCCCCAACAGGCTTATATGCTGGGGGCACAAAGTACATGGTAATCCAGGGAGAGCCTGGGGCTGTCATCCGTGGAAAGAAGGTGATATTTTTTTCTGTTCGTCTGTACTCTGTATTATTTTCTGATACTGTTAATGTAGTAAATGAGTCTCAACTGAAATGACAGGACCCTTTCCCATAATGTGTGTAGGCTACACAAATCTTTTTTATTGGCATTTCCAACTTTCACGACAGTGAAGGTTTATGAAGTTATTTTCCCCCTAATTTTTCTGATATGAAAATTATTATTATAATTTTAAATATTTTTTAAGAACTGTAATTGTTAAAGAATTCTGTTTATTCCCTTGAATTTGTGCTGTGTCTATCATCTAAGGCATATTCCTGTAGTACTTTGTTTACACCAAAAACAAATAAATTTTCTTTAAAATTTTATGCACAAAGAATTCTGTTTATTTTGGCGGCCCTTGCATCACTATCATGAAGGCTATACTCTGTATTACCGTCTCTGTCCATTTCACAAGACTTCTCTTAAAATTTTATGCATACAAGGGGAAATAGGTACTATGGACCACATTAAGGCACTGGCTGTCGGTACTGCCAGCCTAAGGCCACTCGGCCCACTCCAAATATTCTTTTGGAAAGACACATATTTTTGTATATCAGTGCATGTGCGCTCTCTCAAACTTTTGGTATTCCTGTGATCCTATCATGTGCGGATGGCGGCCCAGCCCATCCAGGATAGGCGCTATCCTTCTGCAGATCTGTTTTTCAATGTCCGCTTCCCTTCTTCCTTTGCATGTAGACATGACTAGTAACTTGGTCTACTCTCCAATTTTGTCCCTCCCAGACAAAAGCTAAAAAGAAAATAAAAGATCAAACAACAAGTGAAGCACTGCACATTTTGAGAATGGATCGAGAGGATCATTGAAGTTTAGAACTTGGCTAAGCATTTTCTTGGCTGGGCATTTTCTTATCCTATGATTTCTCATTGTTTGATTCTTAATTAGAAGTTCTCGTGCATTGGCTTGGCAGGGATCGGGGGGCATCACAATAAAGAAGACAGGCCAAGCTCTTGTTGCTGGCATTTATGAGGAGCCTGTGACTCCAGGACAGTGCAACATGATTGTGGAGAGGTTGGGAGATTACCTTGTCGATCAGGGCCTTTAGGCCTAGCTTGTATCGTGATTCTAGTATTTTCTCCTCGGGATACAAATATTTTCCTTTTCTTTTCTGGTTCCTATCGTGCATCTTCTTCCTTCTGAAGCCATGAACTGGCAGCGGAGTTGTTGCAGACAATAACCATGTGTGGACCGAAATGGTTGGTTGGTTGGTATTTTTAGTGTTCGAAATACTCATTGCCTTTGATATTTTCTCATTTTTATGTGTACCTGCGGCCGGCTTGGGGTATATTTATTTTTTTTTGTGTTTGCTGATCATTGTAGTAGAAATTTTGAACATTTTCCATGAAATTTTATTATGGTTTTGCTTGTTTATTGCAGCGTCTTGCTTGTGATTTTTGTTTGATTGGTAAAAATGCAGTTATATCTGTACTCAATGCTTACTGTATAACAGTGCTCTTACTCTTTATTTTTAATTTATAAAAATTATTTTAATTGAAAAAATTTAGATTCACGAACTCATGATAGACACTCGACTACCGGATAAGGAAATTGATTTTCTTTTTTTAAATTTTATAAATGTTTCCTTGACCCACAAAAAATAAATGCAACCATGCTATCAGATTAATGATTATTGTACCTGTTTTTCATTAGCCTCATCACTCTTGCATTTATTTGTAAATCTTTTGTTGAAAATCATCTCATACAAAGAAAATGTCCTCCCCGGAGCCTGGGCTGTCATGCCATTGCCATCCATATGGCGTAGGCGTGGGGGCAGGCAGTCCCCTTAAAACACTGTACAACAGCCTCTTCGCTTTCTCTGCACCCTTCCCATTGCGGTTTCTTTTCGTTCTTTGGAGATAACTGAGAGCCCATTCCTCTGACCAAGCCAGAGAAAGCATTTGATACAAAAAAAAGCTCTATTTTTACGAAGTTACCTTCCCACGCTATGCGGCAAGGAGGAAAACACAGAATGAAAGAATTTAATCAAATAAAATGAGTTTGGGTCTTCAATTGATTGGTAGTATAAGTATTAGTATTCTGTAAATATGAATGAAATATGAAAAAAATTAGTATAACTAAGGTACACTGCGCTCTATTGGAAAACGTGAAATTGACATTTACTTTAAAAAAGGGAGAAATCATTTTTTATAAGAAGGGAAATGCACCGAGTTTTTTGTTTGAAAAATAAAAGAAGAGAGAGAGAGAGAGAGAGGAACCATTTGGAATTTATAATGCACTGACTTATTGACTACATCAATCTTTTTACTAAAAAAAATTATTGAAAAATAGAGAGCGACACCACCTAACTCAATTTTAAAATCCTAAAGTCCACCCAACTCAATTTTAATATAAATTATAGATTTGAAATTATTGAAAAATAGAGAGCGACGCCACCTAACTCAATTTTAAAATCCTAAAGTCCACCCTACTCAATTTTAATATAAATTATAGATTTGAAACCATACAAGTATTAGGTAGGAGATTCAAGATTCAATTACTTGGATGAGTTTAGTAAATATTCCTCCCAATTTTGGAAAAAGGAGAGGGGGCTTTTAGGGGTGGGTCAAGGAAGGGACTTGGGGGATTTTATATGGTAGGATATGTCGTAGCTGTCTATTTTCTTAAAAAAATAAAAATAAAAAATTATTTAAGTATATATGAGTTATAGCTTGATTAATTTGTGTATACAATATATGTAATCCATCAATATATATATATATATATATATATAATGTTATATATACAATATATACGGTATAATACGGGAAAGAGGGTTCATGCATATCCCCCACCATCAATTTTACTCAAAATATATAAGGGCAAAAAATGCTAATCTTTTCTGAGATTTGATAAGGATACTACTTTGTCTTATAGCTTTAAAATTTTTACAATTTTTTTTTAATTCAGAAAAAAGATACAAACCTCTCTTAAACTTTCAAAAATTGCTTTGACAAGCAAGCAAAGACGTTCTCAAATATTAGGCAAGAGGAATTTTAAGGGCGTTGAGCCTTAAAATTCCATAATTTTGTTTATTTTTATAAAAATTAATAAATTTAATAAATATATGGTGGTAACATATTTATATTCTAAATCTATAAATGAAGAATTTTCTTACAGTTCACTCTTTATTTTCTTAAAAATTATCAACACTAAAAATTAAATAGGAAAATGTTAAACAGATATAAGACAGAAAGATCCCTCTCAATTTTTATATGTGAAATATCCAATAAATAATTCATAAATTTTTGTAGTTACAAGAACTGCCTCCTCATTTTTTAAATTCTCAAGATTTTATATAAGAAATTTAGAAATATATATATATATATATATATAATAAAGATTTTTCCCAATTTTCCTATACAAATTTGAAATTTTGCAAAAAAATTTATTTTCTTTTTTAAAAATTGGATATAAAAAAATATTTTCAACAATAACTTTTCTTTAAATGTCTTATTTCAATTTTTATCACATTACTACTATTGGCATGAAAGTTATAATTAGCATTTCTTACTTTTTATTATCTTTTATCCTTTACCCTCCAACCATAAAACCATAGGGCATGCTTATTTATTTATTTTTATTTTTATTTTTTTTAGTTATGAAAAAAAAATTATTTTTTATTTTCAATTTTCTCAAGAACTAAAAAAAAAAATCCAACTTAATTTTCAAGTTTGTGACGTTTATATAAAAGAGATGTGGTAAAGGTGTATTTTTCTACTTGATGCCACCTTATCTTCCAATTTTCTGAATTTGAATATAATTTTTTTTTAAATTATTATTTTCTAAAATTTTTTGCATAACTTTTTTTAAAAAATTAGAAAATAATCTGTGATTTTGTAAGTATTTATAAATCTAGAAACAAAACACGAAACAATTCGCACTGTAACTAAGCAAATTCTTTATTTTCTACCGTTTTAATAGAAAATCTTTGAAAAATTTAAAACAAGCTAATATTTTTATAATTATTTAGAAAAGTAAAAGACAAAAAATAAAAATTATTTTTCACAACGAGATGGTCTCCTCAGTTCGTTCGGTCGAAACATATTGTGCTGGGACCGAAGAGTAATTTGTGGAGTAATAAATTTACAATCACAATAATACCAAAACATTAAAAAAACAAAACAAAGCAAAGCAAAAAACCAAAAAAAAAAAAAGAGTGACAAGGATCAAAAGTTTTGCAATTTTCCTTTAATCTTGACCAAATGGTTTAAGTTTTGCAATGTGAGTTACATGACTAGTGAAACTGCATTTGCCTGATTTTTAAGTCATCGAGGCAGGATGAAGATTGCCAAATTTCAGGTGCAGCTGCATTACTTCATTTGTGACTAAACCAAGATAATTTACTATTCTGCTAATTGAACAATGAAGCATCAATTCAAACCATGTTGTACAAATATATAACAACTCTTGGTGATTCTTAATGGCTCTCAGTGTTCCTAAACATCTTAACTAAAACTATTCTTAAATCACATAACCCAACAACTCATTGCCACTTGAACTCAAGGCTCTCCTGATTCAATGGTCAGGTTCAAATATTGGGAGCTACGGGTTTCCACATAACCCAACAACTCATTGCCTACCTGAACTCAAGGCTCTCCAGGTTAAATGGCCAAGATTCAAATATTGGGAGCTACAACATTTCATTTGAGATAATACCTTGGTATTTAAGTGGAGAAGGGTAGAGAGGTGAACCCATTATCCCGGTTGATTAGTCGAGCGTCCAAAGGGTCTCGGGCACCATCGTTTCGAAAAAAAAAAAAAAAAGAACAACTCATTATCAGCATTCAAAACTAGCATGCTCATTTCAACAATCAAAGAGGGTACTCAACAAGGATTTCCTCATATATAATCTACTTCTAGTTAATCTTCTTAAGTTATGGATGGATCACATCTCAAATAAAGAGAGTTACTCTCAACAAAAATTTTCAACAATGCTAAAATTTCTTCAAACGGCCAAATGATGTATCATAGTATTACTCAATTAGTTTTAGGTCCAATCAAGTGGAAAGCACCAGAGTTATGAACTTCTTGAATGAAGTGATTAATCTTGTATATTTCAATGCTGAATGATACATGGGTGTACATGGTTTTATACATGATTAGTAATGGATGCAGGAGCTATACACAATATGATTAGAGTAATCTTAGCCAAGATTTAAGGACATAATGGAGGCTTGAATGGAGGAGTGATTGACGGCTTGACTGACAGAGCAGTGGTAGGTGTTGACTTATCATGCCCCCACAAGATTGACTAGCCGTTGAGGACACCAATCTTGGTTCGATGAGTAAGAAAGGAGAACCGAGGTAGCAGCTTGGTAAGAGAGTCAGCTAGTTGATCAGAAGTATGAACATGAGAAACACGTAGGCGACCTGTAGCAACTTGATCGCGAACAAAGTGAAAGTCGATGGCAATGTGTTTCATACGAGAGTGGAAGACTGGATTGGCACATACATAAGTAGTGCTCACATTGTCATAGTAAATGACCGAAGTATGGGATACAGGTACACGCAGCTCTTGAAGGAGATTCATTACCCAATTTACTTCTATTTTAGTATAGGCAATAGCTCAATATTTGGCCTCAGTGGAGGAGCGAGCGGTAGTCTTTTGCTTTTTAGAACTCCAAGAGATGGGATTGGCGCCAAGAAAAAGAATGTAAGCAGAGGTTGAAGTACGATCATTAGGATCACCAGCCCAATTAGCATTGGCAAAGGCATGAAGTTTTCGAGGTGAGTTTTTGTGAAGCATGATGCCATAGTCAAGAGTTCCAACCAAATAGCAGAGCAAGCATTTAACTGCCGCCCAATGAAGGGTGGAAGGAGAATGCATGAATTGAGATAACTTGTTAATGGCAAAGGACACATCAGGACGTGTCAATGAGAGGTGTTGTAACGACCCAAGAGTTTGGCGATACAAGGTAGCATCAGTTGGTGGAGAACCATCCGATAATATGAGAGCTTCAGTAGTTGCAAGAGGGGTAGAGACAAGCTTGGCAGTGGCCATGTGAACTCGATGCAAAAGGTCTTGGATAAATTTCCTTTTGAGACAAAAACAAACCATTAGAGGTAATGTGAGCTTCAATCCCAAGAAAATATGAGAGATTAGTAAGATCCTTAAGAGAGAATCGTTTGGAAAGATTGGTGATGAAGGCAGTCACATGAGCAGCAGAGGATTTAGTGACGATGATGTCATCCACATAAACTAATAGATAAAGAACTGTGTTGGAAGAGTGAAGCATAAACAAGGAGGTGTCCGACTAAGAGTTGGTGAAGCCTTCCAATATAAGAAAATTGTGAATTTCATGGTACCATGAACGAGGAGCTTGTCGAAGCCCATATATGGCCTTGCGTAAGCAACATACATGATCAAGAAGATCAGGGTGGGTGAAGCCAGGGGGCTGGTCCATGAAGACTACCTAAGATAAAGAGCCCTGCAAGAACGTATTAACCCATTTACACCCAATAACATTTTGTGTAGTATTGCATGGAACAAGAGACGATGTGTGATTGGAGAGTAAGACATTGTATTCGTCGCTTATGGCTTGTTGCCATGAGAGGTGTTGTTGGGCCTGTTTGAAGGTGGAAGGTTCAATAGTGGAGGGAGTGGTGGTTGTGTGAAGGTGAAATATATGTTTTGGCTTTGTAATGTTATTACATAGCCAAGTATTATAAGGGTGAGGTTCTTCTAGAATTGTAGATGAAGGAGAGGATTTCAGAGATGAGATACTTACTTGAGAAGGATTGGATGCATCCAATGGTGGAGGCGTAGAGGAAGGTCCCAAGGATGAAATGGTCTAGTGTGGAGATTCAGTCTGGTAAGAAGAAGACTCACCACACGAAGTAGTAGTAAGAGGAAGAGATATAGACTCAACTCAAGGGATAGAAGTGATAGGAAATTGGAGGTGATTAGGAAGAGATGCAGGAATAGACACTTGAGTTGATTTGGATAACCAATTAGTGGAGGAGGGTAAGATGAAAGATGAACCGGTGTGAGATTTGTTATTCTAAAGGGGAAAAGTATGTTCCACAAACACGACATGTCTAGAAATGTAGATTTTATTGGTGGAGGGATCAAGGCACATACGACCATGATGTGGAGTTAAGTATCCATTGAATATACAAGAACGGGACCGTGGTTGGAGTTTATGAGAGGTGTAGGGTCGCAACCATGGATAACTTAGACAGCCAAATATTTTCAAGGATAAATAATTAGGTGACTGCTTAAAGAGATGAGAAAAAGGAGATTGGTGACGTGTTACTGGAGAGGGCATTCGGTTGATGAGGTAAATAGCGACTTGAAATGCTAAGGACCAATATTGGAGTGGAACAGATGCATGATGTAGCAAGGCTAGTGCAGTTTCAACGACATGCCGATGTTTATGCTCAGTCGTGCCAACATGTTCTGGGGTATAAGGAGTAGATTTGAGATGTTGAATACCAACCCGAGAGTGAAATGTCTGAGACTAGTGGCTTTGACACTTTTTTTTTTCTTGGTGGAGGCGCGCCAGGCCTAAGCAACAGTGCAACGCTAGGGCGACGCAAGAGAGCCTTAGTAGCAAGCTACTATTATAGACCCTCCCCTAAGAAAAATTAATTTAATATCATGTGGACTAGTAGCCCACATATCAAATATTAAACTGTTTTAATCTTTGTAGAAAAATAATTTTCAACAAGAGATTTAAATCGTTCAAATACGGAGTTAACATCTGATTTTTTCTTGATAAGATAAAGCCAAGTGTATTTGGTAAAGTAATCCACAAAAGTAATGTAATAGTGAAAATATAAAAGGAGGGGAGAGGAGTAGAACCCCAAACATCCATAAATAGAGTTTCCAAAGGACTAGAACAAGTTAATGATGAGATACCAAAAGGGGGTTTGTGACTTTTATTACATAAGCATGCATTACAATTGTGAGACAAGGAACTAGACCTAGAGAAAGGTAGTTTATTAGAGGCAAGATTTGATGAAGAATTTTGGAGGACGGACGACCAAGGCAACTATGCCAGAGACTAATGGTTGGAAGGGAGGGTCTAGACAAGGTTGTTGTGAGAGCCGAGTGGTGTGATGAAGAGGTTGTTCTGCTAACTGAAGTAGGCCACTTATAGACATTTCCTCTATTCTAGCCTTGCACCAAGGATGCCCCTGTCGTTAGATCCTTCACAAGAAAAGGATCATGAAAAAATTCAATAGAGGTATTATTGTGAGAGCAAAATTAAGAGACAGAAAGAAAATTTTTCTTAATGTTAGGTGCACACAAAACATTATTGAGTTTGAAAGTGGAATCATATGAATTAAGAGTGGTAAATCCAATATGAGTGATAGGAACGTTATTAGCATTTCCAACCATGACATCATCATTGCCGCCATATTCAGAGTGAATGGATAGGTTATGCAAATCTGAGGTGATGTGATGAGATGCCCAGGAGTCATCTATCCAACCTGATTGATTACTCGGAGTTCTGTGAGTTGTGAAGTTGGCTTGCGGCCAGGTGATGGGTAAGGAATGTGATCTGCATACTTTGGCAACGTGACCAGGCTTGTCACACAATTGACAGACGACCCGAGGTTGGTTCCCATTGAAGTTAGGCCGCCAAGTCTGATTTGAGGAGTTTGACAAGAGTCCTTGATTTTGTAAACCGCTGGAAAAATTTTGGTTGCCACGGTTTCTATAGGAATTCTATTGGAGCTGATGGTTGATGTTCCCCGAGTAGCCATTATTATTTCCTCCGAATCGAGACTGTTTTTGAAAAGTATTGAAGGTGCCATTTCTGCCTTTCTTGTTGTGTTGCTTTTGTGAATATTGGGCAATGATATGAGAGTCTATCGAGTGTAATTGCGTAAGGCTCATTTCATAGTCCATAAGCTTTTCCACTAATTCTTCAAAGGAGATGGGTGATTCACTTGCACGTAAGACAGCTTTGAGTTCTTTGTAATCATTAGTGATACCATTGAGCATATGTACCACTATTTATCCATCACTCAAATTGTGCCCAATTATGGCAAGATCATCAATAATGGTTTTAACTGTTTGCATAAATTTAGAAATACTTTTTCCTGCTTCACTAACCTTTGTGAGGGAATCGATTATACTAACCATTTGAGTATCAGATTTGTTGGCATAGGTAGTTTTGAGTTTGCGCCACGCTTCCTCAGTATTTTTGCATCGAGATACAATTGGTCCTGTAAGTCTAGTGACAGCTATTTGGATAGCAAGAAGCAATAGTCGATCTTGACGAATCCAAATTATATTTTGGATCATTAACTGGTAGGCATAGATGAGTTCCATCTAAAAATCCCATGAGATCATACCTAAGAAGAAGATTTTTCATCTAGGAGTTCCACATTGAATAGTTTTCTTTGCTTGAAAGTTTGTGGGTAATAAGTGTGGATGTATTGATTAAGACAACATGAGTATTTTCACCGGCAGACATAACTGTAGTTGTACTAGATGCAGCCATAATTAAAAGATGGGAGAACATAAGCCGGTTGGACGTATATATAGGAGATCATGGGTTGGAATTTATTAAGAGAAAATTTGAAAGGGGACAAATGGGTGGAAAAGTTCTGTGCTCGGAATGGAATAATGGAAGTTGTTTATATATAAAATTTTGGAATCTGTAGGAATATAAGAAAAGGAGCTATTGTATATTATTTTAAGGTGGAGACACTTCAAAAATAGGGAAGAGCTCACTTTAAAGTGAAGACACTTTTTGAGGCGAAAGGCAAGCAGCGACGACCAGTGAGAGGCGAGAGGAGAGAAGTGGCGACTGGCAAGACCCGAGGACTGAGAGGATCTACAGTCCGCAACGATGGCGTGCTGGGGCTTGGCTGCAAAGGCCCTAGAGGATCTGCAGATTGCAGCGACGGCGTGCTGCGTGCAGTGGCCAGATCAAAGGGCAGTGGGTGTGGTCGGGGCCGGAGCGGGAGTCGGTAGCGTTTCTTGTGACGGGCTGGAGGGAAAATGGGTTTTGGGGTTCAAAGGACCAGATTACAGCAAGATCCGAATAGGGTGAGAGGGGAAGAAGCAGGGGAGTTGAGCGAAGCAGTCTGCGTCGGGATAGAGAGAGAAGAGAGGCGCAGGTGCCTTCTTGTTGGAATTTGTGTGATCCAAGGGGTGAATTAGGTTTTAGAACTTTTTAACTAATTTAAATGTTTCACCGATTCACCACAGTTCATATCCCATTTAATATTGAAACCATGTATGTAAAATAATAAAACGATAAATGAAGATATACACTATCTTATTTAAATCAAATGTGTGTATGTAAATAATTATGACATCAAATAAACATTCATATACATGCTGAAATTAAAGTGCAGGAATTTAAATAAAATAGAGAGTGACACATAGATTTGTTATCGAGGCTCAGCCAAACCAACATACGTCCTCGCTTTGGGCATACCATCTAAGGACTCCACTAAACCTACTCACTTAAATAGGCGGAACAGAAGCCGTTTACATCCTCTCTTTATGGGGCGAGGAAAACCTAGTTAAATTTTCAGGTTGAACCGAACTGGTCCACTTGTGAGGCTGAGACTCCCCAGTTTAACTTTCGAGTTAAATCGAATTGGTCTCACTTATAGGGCTGAGACTCCTCAGTTCAATTAATGGGATGAACCCAACCAGTACATGAAAAACATTTTTTTACATATTAAAATACTTCTATATACAAGCAGAAATGTACAACGTTTAAGCTTATAAGATATACACTCTCTAAAGATATGAAATAATGCTCAGTAGAGTAAGGGTGCTTTCAAAATAATTTTTGTAATTTTTGAATATGATATGTATAACGAGGACCTCAAAGAATTAGACCCTAAATCAAATATTTTTCTGAAAATATTTGTAATAAGAAATATGAGAATCTAGGGTTTTTCTTTCAAAAACTTTGCACTCACAAAACAAAATATAAGCATTTAAAACTATATGTGTAAATCAAAATGAATGCTCAAATAAAAATATACTCTCTTGTAAAGATGGTTCTCAAAGAATAATGAAGAGAGTTGGAAAGTGTAAAAGATTTGTCCCAATGAAAGAGATTTTGCGATAAAAATGGTTTTGGGGAACTTTGATTGCTAAAATAATTTGAGAGGATTTGAGAGTTAATCAAAGTTAATAATTAAACAAATGAAAGGGGTATTTATAGTTTTTACGAAAAAAATATGACCGTTGGGACATAAAGGATATTATTAAAAAAGTTTAATTAAATTTTTACCCTAATTACCATAGTTAAATCTGAGCAACTCGAGAGTTTTGGTCGCTTGAACCTTAGGTTTGATCACTCGAACAGACACAGATGAAAAAGACGTTTTTCAAGTTCAGGTGCCCGAGATCATGGTTGGGTGGTTGATCCAAGGCGATTTTCCAAACGCTCAAGGTTCGGTCACCCAGTTCTAAGTTCGGTTTGCCAAACTTCAAAGTTCGGTCGCCCGAGGTAGTTTTGAACATAAAGTTCGAGCACTCGGGGAAGGTGAAAAAAGTCAATACAATATGTTTTTTCGACCGAGGACACTTAGTTTATTTTGGTTCGGTCCCCCAAACCAAGTCAACCTTTCTGACTTTTCAACCATTTGGTCAACCGAGGCATTTCAACGCCAAGGTTCGGTCACCCGAAACCCTTTCAAACTTAAGCCTAAGTCTTGTTTTTAAGTAAAACGTTACATGCAGGGACCTAAGGTCTATCGAAGTCAACCCTAAGGTCTGTCTACAGTTTTGTTTGAGCATTAAGACATATCATGCAGAATGTATGCAATTATTACAGACCAAAATAGAAAAATTAAATGCAAATACAACTGAAAACATGTCTTCTTCTTCTTCTTCTTTTGCTCTTCCATCTTCATGGAATATGCCAAATAATGTGTTCTTTGAGCTCTCTCTGGCTTCCATCTCAAACTTCTTATGTGTGTGTTAAATTATAACATGTTCAACCACTAGAAACACACATAAGTAACTTGCGGTTTGTCATTATCAAAATCAAGGATCTGACTAAAAAAGCCAACACTTGTCGATTTCACGAATCGACTGGCTCTAATACCATGCATGAAGTAATAAATCTTGTATATTTCAATGTTGAATGATACATGGGTGTGCATGGTTTTATACATGATTAATAATGGATGCAGGAGCTATACATAGTAAGGTCAGTGTAATCTCAGCCAAGATTTAAGGTAATAATGGAGGCTTGAACGGAGGAGTGATTGACGACTTGGCTGGCAGAGCAGTGGCAGGTATTGTAGGTGTTGACTTATCACTTCTCACATTCTTTTATTAAAAGGAGGATAACATAAAAGGAATAACCCGTTCAATCCAAGAATCTTTGCTTAATTGAAAAATTATCAATATTAAAAGTTATTATGAAGTTTGATGAGGCCATATCAATTATAAGTGTTGCTTACAGTGATTATAGCCCATTGATAGAGTCCTTTATTCTGCAAGTAGTGATCATACACAACTTCAGGTTTATTGCCGGATGAGGGAGAGAGAAACATGTGAAGGTTTAGACATAACTCTGGGCCAAGTTTAGAAATAAATCAGGTGATCAAAAATCTTGATCAGAAACCGATCATTTTACCTTGATATCAATATCCATAACATTTCCAGATTATGTGCAGTAACCAGGCCTTGGAGATGCTTATGGCAATCAAATTGTTGGAAGGATATGGCTCTATCAGCTAGTGCACCCATGGCAGTCCACTTGGTTAGCTTGCCATCCGAGTGGCTTTTGTAGGATCCAAACTGAAGATCCTTCCCCAGGGCATAGAGCCCAAATGATAAATTTGGACTCGCAATGAGAGAGATTCCATTGGAGCTTGAGCGAACTTGGACTAGCAGAAGAATCCTTCTGATTGGACTGATCATATGATAAATCTGAATGATGTTTACATATCAGCTTGCCTCAAAGTACTTTGTGCTCCTCAAAATCACCAAAAATCTTTACACGAACAAATGCCACCTTTAAAATGGTGGAAACGGTTCTTATCTCTCATGATTATATCTCTCATGGTGATTTTGGAAACAAATTTAGAATAAGTATGACAATCATCACATATTCTCAAATTCTTCATCACTCTGATGGGGTTTTCAGGACTAAAATTGATAAGACCAAATGCAATGGCAATCTTTTCACTATGAGTGCCGAGTGCAGCTTCCTTCTCTTCCATTTCAACATCATGGAACACAGATCTGGTGCTTGGAATGTAACCTATACTCTTTATCTGTTGAACTAAATCATCCAACTTCTTATATATACTTGCAGACTGTGGGTGGGATCTGTCTCCCCCATACAAAACATGGATTTGACCATTGAATTCAACTGAGCTATAGGCAGCCACTTTATTCACACTCTTCCTTCTCATTTTCAGCCTCACCTTTTCAACATTATGCCACCTACCAGCAGCAGCATACATGTTCGACATTAGAATGTGATACGCAGCAATGTCAGGAGCTAACCCAAAGAGCAAATCTGCCACATGCTGGCCCAATTCAATATTCTGGTGGATTGCACAAGCACCCAATAAAGCACCCCACACTCCTGGGTCCGGCTCAAAAGGCAGGCTTCTGATGAATTTGTAAGCTTCTTCGAGGTGTCCTGACCGTGCAAGAAGATCGACCATACAAGAATAGTGCTCTTTTCTAGGCTGGATATTTTTGTCATCAGACTGAGCCATGTACTTAAAGTAAACCCAGCCTTCACTCAAAAGCCCGGCATGACTACATGCAGATAAAACACCAAGAAAGGTAACATAATTTGGGTGCAAACCCTCTTTCTGCATCCTAGAGAATAAGGCCAGTGCTTTCTCACTCTCCCCATTAATGGCATACCCTCCAATCATTGTGCTCCATGAAATAACATTCCTATGAGGCATCTCATCAAAAAGGTGTCTAGCCAAGTCAATGCTCCCACATTTTGCATACATATCAAGCAGCGCATTTTTTACAATAATGTTGCAATCAACCCCTTTCTTTCTAGCAGACTTATAAATCTCTTCCCCAATTTCCAAACAACCTAAATGACCACAAGCTGAAATGGCACTCACAACACTCACAGAGTCCAGCTTAACTCCATCAGTACACATTTGCCGAAACAGGGCAAGAGATTTAGCAGCATATCCAGTCTGCACGCACACAGCAATAAAAGCATTCCAAGCTACTAAATCCTTATCAACCATACCGAGGAACAAAAAATCAGCAGAACCCAATTCCCCAATCTTCACGTACATCACAACCAATTCAGTTTTCACCATAGCAACATACTCCAACCCATATTTCAAGGCATGAGCGTGGACCGCAATACCAGCCCACAACTCCACCAGCTCGGCACACGCCTTGATCACAAACGGGTATGTGAACTCGTCGGGACGGACACCAACGGAGCGCATTTTCCGGTAAACAGAGACAGCCTCAACGGGTAGCTCATTTTTCACATACCCTTTAATGAGGGTGTTCCAAAGGAAAGGCCTTGGCTTGTGCATTTCGTCGAACAGTTGGCGGGCGTAATGCATGTCCCCTAAGACCGTAAGAGAGGAGAGAAGCTGGGTGATGAGGCTGTTTTTTATGGAAAGGCCGGTCGTGAGGAGGAGTGCATGGATTCGTTTGAGGCCAGACGGGGTTGTGGGAGTAGAAGAATGAGATTGAATTTGAAGGAGTTTCGCGAAACCTTGCTTGGTTAAGGGCATCCATGGATTGGAGGAAGCTGCATCTTCTTGTGTGTGAAGCAGAGACGAGAAACGGAGGGTGGAAGGGAGTTCTTGAAGGGAGAGAATGAAATAAGGCTTCGCGTACCGGTTTCTTCCTATCATGTTTCCTGCATTGTTCTCAAGGAGCTCCTGCTTAATATTTGTTGCCCCACAGCTCACCTGATTTTAGAAAATTAAATTTGGTTAGTGTTTGGGAGTATGGGTTTTTGGAATTAGATTTAGATTTGTGTTTTGACTTGAAATCTATTATAATTTTATTTAATATTTTACTCAAAATTGTATAAATTTAAAATTAAGTTTTGAGCTTTATGTTCTTATTATAGGGTAGATTTTGCGATTTATTGTACAACATATTTTTTAAATTTTTTTTTTTTTTTGAATTAAAATTTAGCACTTGTTGAGACAAAACATGATATTATTCTTTCACCAACATATAGTTATTATCGAGAGATAGTGTCAAATTTGTAAATTTTATAATTTTTTACCGAACTTTTAATTTTTCTTTATCCTTTCTCTCACTCTTAGTCATTCCCGTCTTATGTCGAGCTGGGTTGAGCTAAGTAGACTAGATATAGCCTAATTAACTTTGGTTCATCCTATTTCCGATTTACTGACATTACTTCAACTAAAAAAATGACTAGCTTTGGTTGTCTAGGTCAATTTGATTTTAAAAGTACACCTAAGACTATCTTTTTTTGTAACTTAGAGCGCGCGCACGCACACACATATAGATCTTTTACCCTTTGTACTCGAAGTACTTTGATAAAATAATAAATAAATTTTTACTCTTATAAATTCATTATCAATGAATTCTTTTTAATTCTTAAGAAAAAAATAAATTTAAAATTTACCAAATATGAGTCATATCTCAAGTTATAAAAAGAAAGAAGTGGCGATTAAGAGGATTCCGCAACACCATATTTATTATATCAAATCTAGAAGTAATTAAGAAAGATCACTACTTTTGTTAAAAGTTGGTTGAGCACATTAATGGTACTTAAGCTTTGAATTTTGTTGGAATATGTGACTCATATGTTGAGTGGAATGCATATACAAAGAGAAAATATGGTATCAGACCACGTAATTCTTTGTGTCATTATTTTATTACTTTCATATAATCTGCGTAATTGTGTTTTTCTGTATATTTCACTGTTGGTTGCTGAAACACTCCGATCCCGAAAGGTCTAGGATATTAACTTTTTACAATTAATTTACGGCGAGAGCAAATAAACTCAATTATTATTAAACCAGAGCGCTAATTATCCATATTACAATCATTTATTTAAAAAAAAAAATTTCACAAACATAAATATCTGGCATCATACTAATATTTCTAATCAATCTTTATTTTTCTATCTCCACCCGCGTGCTTGCTAAGCCTGATTTTCGACATGCTCTTCAGAGTCATCTGAAATAAAAATATGATTGGAGTGAGATGACGCTCAGTAAGTAAATAAGATTATTATTAGTGTGTGACCAAAATGAGTTTTTAAAAAATTTCGTAAAATAATATTTAATACTATAACTTCAAAACTGTTTTTAGAATAAATATAAATTTAAAATTTACTACATAAAACTTTTACCATCAATTACAACAGTAAAATTTTATAATCATATACTATAACTGTTAAATTAAACTTTTAACTTTAAAACTGTAAAAATATTTAATGATAAACATACATATACTTTTCCTTATACGTTTTCCTTAGATCGTCATTTAAATACCAGAATGATCCTTTTCATGTAAACTTATAGTTTTCCTTCAAATCATCAATAACTTTGTACACGTAATTAAATATGTATAAACATATATTGTGAAAACCACCCTTAGGCCTGTTTGCCGTAAGTCATGTTTACCCCTATAATTAGATTGTGCAGTCCGAAGACTGGACTTAGCTGGTTGGCCGACCAAACTAAATCAACGTACGTAAACTTTAAGTGAGATTTTCCTTATTAAGTCCTGATCCAGAACCAGGTGTGCATTTAGGAGAAATCCACTAATATAAATAACCACTCTGTAAACAGTGTGGGTGCACTCTGATCCGTATAAACTTTAAACTATGGTAACGAGCATTTGTAACTTTGAACTTTCGTTGCCATAAGGAGTTTTAAAATCATCTTATTATAATTTATGCAATTTAAAATAATATCGTGAAAATCTCATCTTTACTCATATTTTCATAAAAAAATGCAACGTAAAAATAAACTCATGTCACACAATTTTTGTGTTAAAAATATATATAATTTTATTTTTGAATAGAAAGAAATACTAAAAATTTACCCGAGAAGATTAGAACATTTCTTAACCCAAAAATAGATGCAAGTATATTAAAAATAGAACTGGTATAATTAAATATACGTAAAAATAAACTCATGGAAATTTTGTGGAACTAATTAACATAATTGAAATTTACTTATAAAATAAACTCGGGTATAAATTTTAAATAATAATAAAAAAAAACTAACATAATCAAAATTTACTTACCTTCTTCCTTACGAACACTGTAACTATCTCTAAGAAATGAGATCGGAAAAAGTAGGTGATTAAGAACTTACTCAAAAATTCTCTCTCCACCACAATTTCTTTCACTTACTAATCTTTCTCTTCCTTAGAAAATTGTTGTGAAAAATGAAGGTTGAGAGCTACCTATTTATAGTAAAATTTTGGGGAAGAAATGGAATTTGTAAAAGTGTGGGGAGATGGGTGAAATTATAATTTTTTTAAAATTAAAGAATGGGCAAGGTATGGGTTGAGTATGGGATGGGGATGGAGGCCATGTGGGAGTGCTTGCCACCATTCCCATTAAATAAATTTTTAATTAATTACTTACCTAATTAATCAATTAGTTAATTAATTATTTTATTATTTCATTATTTTTCTTAATCATTATTATCATTATTATTATCATTGTTATTACTTTTAAATTATTTTTAGTATTTATTTATTTTATTTTTTGAATAAGAATTAAATTTAAATTTTGAAAACTCATGTGGACCCCACATGGTCTTGTGGGCCCTACACAACTTTGAGACCCAAATGGATCCTACGTAACTCGAATAACTCTCATACGATTTTATGCATCCTACATAACTTTGAGACTCGTGTAAACCTCCATACGGCTTCGGGACTTTTCTCATTCCCACACAGTCTTGTGGGCCCCACATAGGATACCTACATTATTATTATTTTATCATATATTTCTACAAATTATATCAGTCAAAACATTATTTTATGTACTTATTGACGTATATAAACAGTGTCTTGTGGCTCCAGGACTCATGTAGACCCCACATAATCTTGTGGGCCCCACATAGTCTTGTGGGCCCCACATATGATACCTATATTATTATCATCTTATTATGTATTTCTACAAATTATGTCTATCAAAACACTATTTTATGTATATATACTTATTTACGTGTACAAATAGTGTCTATCCTGTTTATCCTATGAATTCCATTTTGACAAGGCCGACCTCCAGGGAGCGACTGAGCCGCAATGGTTTCTGAGCACTCGCTAAGACAAGGTCTTTCTTAAGCATCAAACATGGAATCAAGAATCCTACAAAAAAACACTTCTGTATTGATATTAACTTAATGACCATTTTTATTATTTTATTATTATTGTGCTTTAATCATATATATATTTTTGGGTCATCACAGTTGCTGCGTTGTAAGATCGTTTATTTCTATTGCGCATTTATTTGCATAACAAATTGGTATCAGAGCAATTGGTTACAATGACTTCTGGAATTTCTTCTATAAAGTTTGATATTATTAAGTTCGTTGGAATGGAAAATTTTGAACTATGGCAGAGAAGGGTTAAGGATTTGATAGTGCAGTAAGATATGGTCAAGGCATTGTATGGAGATCAACCAGAAGGCATGAATGAAACAAGTTGGAAGGAGTTGGAGGCAAAGGTTGTGGCGACTATTAGGCTTTATCTGGCTGATGACGTGTTGTATCACATCATGGATGAGGAATCTCCGGTGAAAGTTTGGCAGAAACTTGAAAGTCGGTACATGTCAAAGTCTTTAAGAATAAGTTGTATCTTAAGCAAAATTTGTATTGGCTTATATAGCAAAGGGTTCGAATTTGAACCAACACATTAATGTATTCAATCAAATTACAAGTGATTTGATGCAAGTTGATGTGAAGTTCGAGAAAGAAGACAAGACGTTGATGTTATTGAATTCCCTACCTGCGTCTCATACGTATGAAATTTTTGTTACTACTTTAACATGAGGAAAAGAAACCCTGAATTTGGAAGAGGTAACAAGTGCTCTGCTAGTATTTCATCAAAGAAAGAAGGCGAACGATGAGATTTCACAAGGTGAAGGGATTGTGGTGAAAGGTAACCAGGAACGTGGGAGAAGCAAGTTTTGGAGCAGATCGAGTAGTAATAAGTCTCAGTAGTAGTTCAGGAAGAATAAGGACATGTGGTGTTTTAAGTGCGGACGAATTGGGCACATAAAATCGGATTGTCTAAAGTGGAAAAGGGGGAATGCAAAAAATCAAAAGGGTTTGTCAAAATTTATGAATGCAGTGGAAGAATGGGACTCGAGGAGTAGTGATGGTGATGTGCTTTCTATTTCATCGGGTTTAGATCACCTCATGGATTCTTGGATCCTAAATTCTAGATGTTCTTATCACATGACACCAAATAGTAATTGGTTCAACACCAACAAGTCAGTAAATTTTAGTTAAATTCTAATTGAAAATGATGCTACATGCAAAATTATTGGAATATGAAATATCAGAATTAAAATATTTGATGGTGTTGTGAGAATAATATGTGATGTAAGGCATGTACCGGATCTATGGAACAATGTGATTTCATTGGGTATTTTAGAATGTAACGGATATAGTTACAAGTATGAAAGTGAGATAATGAAGGTGTAAATGTGTCTTGATGGTGATGAAGGGACAGAAATTAGTGGGAAATATCTATGCATTGCTGGGTTCCACAGTTGTAGGTGGAGTTGCAGCTGCAGATTCTAATTCAGATAATACTATTGTGTAAAATAGCCACACACAAGATGAAGGATATTCTTAACTACATTTATTCAGATGTTTGGGGACCGGTGAGGATAGCATCACGAGTTGGAAATATGTACTTCGTGAGTTTATCACGAAAATTTTTGGTGTACATCATAAAACACAAGTCAAAGATGTTTGCTAGGTTTAACTTGTGGCTGAGGTGGAAGACCAAATTAGATAAAAGATCCTTAGGTCAAATAAAGGAATTGTGTACGCTGGTGTTCAATGAGTTTTGCAAACAACATGGCATAGGGAGACATTTCACAGTATGCAGGACACCACAACGAAATGGTGTGGCAGAAAGGGTGAGCCGAACTCTAACTGATAGGGCTCGGTGTCTCAGGTTGTATGCAAGGCTTGCAAGG
The DNA here is from genome assembly GCF_029873635.1 of Malania oleifera. NCBI lineage: Eukaryota > Viridiplantae > Streptophyta > Magnoliopsida > Santalales > Ximeniaceae > Malania > Malania oleifera. The sequence continues at coordinate 89,918,803 of NC_080422.1, forward strand.
AACTTCTTGGTAAAGTCAGTGAGTATGATGTGTTTCTCGATTAATCGATCGCCAAAGGTATCACTAGATGGGAAAGTTGTAGGAGAGGTGTGGATAGGTAATGCAGTAGACTACTCCAATTTGAGAGTGTTTGAATGTTTAGTCGTGCATGTTTCTAGCAAGGTGAGATATAAGTTTTGTGCAATATCTAGACGATGCATCTTTCTGGGGCATCAAAAAGGTGGGTTCAAGTTGTGGGATCTAATGGCAAATAAGGTGGTGATAAGTGGACACATGGTTTTTGATGAGAAACTCAGGGTGCAGCGTACTCAAGTAGATGAAAAGAAACTGGTGCCAAAAAACTGCAACAGTAATGAACATGTGATGCAAGTGGAGTTGGAGACTGAGGGTAGAGATGACTTTGTTCATTATGTAGGAAGTGTAAACTCAGAAGACCAACAGGATCACAGTAGGCCCAGACGCACTATTAGGCCACCACTATGGTGTCTTATGCATTCATTACTATCAACAAGGTTTTTACTATTTTTAAAAAGGTGGTGCACAGCCTAGGGAAAAGTGTGACAACCCGAATAATAATGGGATTTAAATAATAAAGAGGAAGGGAAATGGAAACAGTAACAGATTCGCGTTCGTCGACGACATTGCACTTTGGAAGGAATAATCGAGAGAAATTATCAAAGCCTCATCAACGAACACAGGGGATTCGTCAACGAGGGTATAAGAGGACCTCGTCAACGAAGACAAGATTCGTCGATGAGGAAATACCGAGAGAGGTTTTGAGCAGTCTAAATTTCATTGACAAGGAGTGGGTTTCATCGACGAAATTATTGAAGGACTCGTCAACGAGATGACGTGGCTCGTCGACAAATCCAGTCCTATAAATATCAAAAACCCAGATTTTAACTTCATAATTAAGAAATCTCTCACCCTCTTTCTCTCCCTTTAGCTCCCTCCTCTTCTCCCTTCGATTTCGGGCCGGATTTCGGCCAATTCGAGGATCTGAAGCCACCATGACGCTCCTGGGGAAGTTCTCTGCATATTTGCTAGAGCGGATCATTGGTGGAACTCCGTTGAAATTCATCCTTGAATTGAGGTAAAGCTTTGTAAGCCAAATTTGGTCTTAGGGTAGTTATAGGAAATGATATACATGTGAAAATACTGAAATTTAGTACTAGAAGTTTTCATTTTCAGGTTATTAATCAGGAAATCCTACGGGTGTGAGTTCAGAATTTATAGGTGCTTTTCTCAGTAGCCAAGTAAGGGAATAAATTAAAACAGTTATTTTTCATACAAATTATTATTATGTATGAGTAAATTTACTTTCAGAAAAGCATGTATTATATTTGTATATTACGAAGTAATTGTACACTTTGGAAAATACTGTTAATATGTTGAAATGAATATGTATGTATAAGATGTCAAAAACTATGATTTTAGAATACAATGTATGGTTTTATACAACAAAGGTGTAGCATGAATATTATTTTACGTGGAAAAATATTATGATATGACAATGATATGAATGAAATATGTTTTGAGAAATTATAAAAGAATACAGTACATTATGAGGTTGAAAATACATGATAAATTGATTATTTTCTGAATGATATACATATGTGAAATGATTTCGGCGCAAGGTCGTATTTATGTATGATTTTAGTGCGAGGCCGTATTTATGTATGATTTCGGCACAAGGCTATATTTATAAAATTATGAAAGATGCTATATTATCATGTATTATATGTTATCAGAACCCAGATGTTAGTTTAGTTCAGTTCAGGAGCGCGATACCATAGCTTATAGATCAGATATCTATGATCAAATTGGTGCTAACCACCCCACGAGGGGGTGGGAGATGGATAGTCGATGTGGCTTTCAGTAGAGTGTGGACGTCCACTTAGCAGTCCGGACCAGGGTGTGGCGAGCCCATCGTACTTATAGACATTTTTTACTAGGTAGTGGTCTGCCAGCCATTGTCGGGTCCCATCTTCGAGCTGCACAACCCGTCATGGGGGGTAATACATGACATCAGCTAGCTATTCATCCTGGATATGTTTTCAGTATTATCAGTTATAACAGATGTTTTATGTACAACATGATTTATTAGAAAATATGAAAGTATATGATTATTCAGTACGATATGATAAACATTTACAGAGATATTGTAACGACCTGCTATTTAACTGGGTTTTTTTTTTATACTATGATATTTAACATGCTCTGATACCATACTGGGTTGAACCCAATCATTAACCTAAGCAGCAAGAAGCAGAAATCAAATAAACACATCCATATATAATTATACAATACCAGAGTGCTAATAGGTTTCCCAAAATACATATATTTGACTGTTTCCCCAATATCCTCAACCGGTGAGGGCTATACAAAAATACTCCCAAAAATATACTCACTCTCTCTGACAGGGCAGTACTGTGACCTCTCTATCTGCGGGCCTGGTCTGCTCGCCCAACTGGTTCACCTGAAAAATAATTCAACATTGGGATGAGCCAAAGCTCAGTAAGACGAAATATGTTATTACTAGTGTGTGGCAATTGAGCTACAATACTAAGAAAATCTATTAATATATAGTCATGTATCACTGACTCTATAAAGCACAATACTAGAAAAATAGTCTTCATCTTTTACCTGTTGCTTAACATTTCTGTACTTTAGGTTTCTTTTCAAAATACTGCTAATTTATGTATATATTTTCTGTTTCTGTAAAGTTGTATAAACATAATAATAACTGTAAACTTCCCTGTGGATAACTGTGTGTCATGATTTAACCCCTCATGACAAGGTTGTGCAGCCCGTAGGCGGGATTTACCCTGGCTAGTCAACCAAGAATAAATCACTATACTCCATAGTCTGATCAGCCCTCCTCAACCCATATCTGATGGGGAGCCTGTCCACTCGTGGGCTCTATGCGATCGACCTTTTATACCACGTATTATCTGAATAGGTGGTTGCACTTTATAAATTGTATGTAGCTACGGTACTGTGCTCTGTAACTGTATGGTCCAGTAGGGTCTGATACTATATAATACACCTCTATATACAACTATCTGTTTTACCATAATTCTGTAATAACTGTATAAACCATGACGCTGTGAAAAACTGTATCTCTATATCAACTATGTTTCTGTAATTAACTGTAAATCTGTATGTCATGGTACTGTAACACAGTATAATCATGGTATTTCTGTAATTGCTGTAAAATTTACTGTCTGTATATTCTGTAAAACACACCTCTGAAAAAAAATATTGTAAAGCAATTTCTATACTATATCTATATTCTCAAACCACACCGTAATTTTAAAACATATTAATCATATTTGATAAACTACATAAATCTCTGTTGTAAAACAATACTCTGGTGAAACATTTATAGTTTTATACTGAAAACATTCTCAAATAACCTAGCATAACATATTTCTCTTACCTGTTTCCTGCTAAAATCCCCTACTATAACGGGTCCAACACCCGTAGGGTTCTCCACTCAACACCCTGAAAACCATAAATTTCAGAACAAAACATCAATATTTCTTGGCCTACATCATTTTCTACAACTACCAGAAAGCCAAAAACTGAATAAAAGACCTTACCTTGGATTTGGGATGAATTACAACTTCGTTTCACCAACGATCCATTCCGGCAGAATTGAAGAGAACTCCGCCAAGAACGTCGTGATGGCCTCAAATCGTCAATCCAATGACTGATGGGGCCAAAATCAAAGGAATAAGAGGGAGAGGTCGTAAGAGAGAGAGAGTGAGGGGAGGGTTTACGGTTGATTTCCTGTAATTAAAATGATTTTCGGGCTATTTATACTGCGGGATTCGTCGACTAGCCACGCCATATCATCGATGAGTCCTTAAGAAAAATTCATCGACGAACCTTACCCTTCATCGACGAAATTCAGAGTAGCCCATTCTTCTCTCGGTATTTTCTCGTCGACGAAGCTCGCCTTTGTCGATGAGGTATTGTTGAACCTTCGTCGACGAACCCCTGTATTCGTCAACGAAGCCTGGAAATTCCTTGAAATTATATTCTCCAAAATGCAATGTCGTCGACGAAGTCTACTGCCTACTTCTGTTACTGATTCCATTTCTCTCTCTCTTTATTATTTAAATACCATTATTTTCTGATTCGTTACAGATATGAAATGTATTGTATATGTATAATTGCCTTAAATGTTCATGTTGTCACACAACTGTATTTAGTTTATTTTTCCTTACTGAGAAGTGGCTCACCCCCGAACTTAATTAATTTTTTAAGAGACCCTGAGAGATTGGTGGGTCGTGACGGCCGTTGAGTGAATTGAGCTTCCCTGCTAGAAGGGTAGGCTTTGATCTAGAATCAGGAGATTTTTGTTGTAAGATTCTAGATCTATTTTGATGTTTTGGATATCGTATTCAAATACTGTATTTTGGGAATGTAGTAGACTCTGGTATTATGTAATTAATGGTTTGATGTATGTAAATTAGTTTTACTACTGCCTAAGTTTACTTTGTTTATGTCAGGTGTCCCTACTACCCATGGGTTTGGGTTGACCATTTTATTTATTATGTATCACTTTATAGTAAGATTTTTGAGGTCGTTACAAAAAGTATATGGATGAGTGCTATGGTTAAGAAGATTGAGTTACTGCATAAGAATATGATGTGGGAGTTGGTGGAGATCCAGAAGGGAAGAGGGTGATAGGATGCACGTGGGTGATATTTCTATTGTTTTATGTGAATGACATGATAATTGCTGGGAAGACTTTGACTGGGGTTAATCAGCTGGAAACTCTATTGAGAAAAGAATTTGACATGAAGGTTTTGGATGCGGCCAAGAAGATTCTTAGGTTGGAGATTCATAGGGACAGAGCTGTAGGGAGATTGTGGTTATCTTAGGGTGGTTTTATGGAGAAGGTGTTGGGAAGGTTTGGCATGGTTAATGCAAAATCGGTGTGTACACTGTTGGCTAATCATTTTAAATTGTCTACCGCTTAGTGTCCAAGGATGGATGATGACATTCGTGACATGTCAAAGGTCACCTATGATAATGCAATGGGGTGTTTGATGTATGCTATGGTTAGTACAAGACTGGGTCTAGCACAAGCTATCAGTGTTGGTACTTCAGACTATGGTATTATGTTCGGCAAACGACAAATTGATCCACTAGTTGTGGGATTTTTGGATGCATACTATGCAGGGGACTTGGATGACAGGAGGTCTACAATATGGTATGTGTTTACTGTTGTGGGAAGGCCTATTTGTTGGAAGTGCAGGGTATAGTCTTTGGTTGCACTATCTACAACTGAGTTGGGGTATATAGCAGTAGTCAAAGCTACCACAGACAAGTTCAAGCATCGCTTGGACTTGCTTAATGTCTCTAATTGCTAGATGGGAGGCGATCCCAACCTATTGTCCTAGGTGGAGTAGTGGGTTATATTTTTGATTTTTTTCTTAAGGGGTGTATATTTGCCAAAGTGGAGATTTTTTGTAATATATGACTCATATTGTAACAACCCGAAATTTGTACCATTTTTTTTTAATTTTATATCTCTGATACCATGATAATAATATTAATAAAGCCAACCTTGACCCTAAAGTGGAGTACCGAGGATACTCTTGTTCATATTCACATTCTATCTATGTAGCGGAAAATATAACACACCTAAACTTTATATACAATATCAGATTGCTAAAGTCTCCAAAATATACATACAAACTTCCCAAAAATCCATCTGAAATCCCCAACATTAAATAAACATAATCCTAGTCCCCCAACAAAAAACACATACCCTGTAATCCTAAAGCTACAACTCTACTATCTCAGAGCTCGCTCCGCTTGGCTACCTGGATTACTTGAAATGTTTAAGATTATTAGGGTGAGACACCTTTCAGTAAGATGGGATAAGTTATCACTAGTGTGTGGCAGATGAGTTTTACAAAAATAATATAACTATTAATTTAAACTGTAACTAAGATAACAGTTAAATGTAAATAGGTATCATAACTCACACCTATACCATTTAAAATACACGTTTTCTATTTAAACGTACTTCTAGCTATAATTCATAGTTTTTTTTTCCTGTAAATCTACGTGTATATATATAACTGTGAAAATTTCCTTAGATGGATAACTGTAATCATGAATTAACCATGCATGATTGGGTTGTGTGGCCTGTGGGCTGGACTTAACCATGGCTAGCCTACTAGGTTAAGTCAAACTATAACTCGTATATAGTACAATTGGCCTGCTCAACCTGGTCTAGACTGTCAGGGAGCTCCTCTACTCTCCACTGAGGCACAATCGACTGCCATTTCCACACTATATGTGAGATGTGTGGTTCCACTATCTATACTATACTAGCAACGGTACCATGCTTTGTCTTCTGTTCTGGTCCATCAGGATTCTGATATTGTATAATACTATTTCTGTATATTACTATTTTACCATGATTCTATAATAACTGAAATACCATGATTCTGTAATAAATGAAATATTATGGTTCTGTAATAATTGAAATATCATGGTTCTGTAATATCTATAACATTATGGTTCTATAATAACTGAAATATCATGGTTTTGTAATATCATGGTCCTGTAATAGCTATGTAAAATTCTGTATCAAAATTTCGTACTAAAACTAGTATTTCTCATGCCACACAATTTGAGTATGCTCATAATACTATATTCTATATGGGACAACTGTATTTTATTACTGTTTGGGAAAATTATATTTTCTGTTATATGAAAATAATATATCATTTATAGGGTTTTTCATGCAACCCAAATTTCTGAATTTTCTAGAATATGCATATCATTTTAAAAATCATAAATTTCCATGCCCATAATTATATATCCTGTAATATCCAGAAAATCATACACTGATATCTCATAATCTTATACTATACTATAACTAGTAAAATTTCGAAAATTAACTAGCATAACTTATTCCCCTTACACGTTTACTGAGAGCATGCCTACAAGTATCCTAGACAGACGTCCACGGCATTCACACAATCGCTATATTCACAAACCCTGCCTTAATCAGTTCAACCCCAGATCATATTCACATTTCCTAAGCCCACACATTCCAATAACTAGTTAAACTGTAAAATAATTAATAATTCATCTCCTTTACCTCAACCTTGGAGTGGTGCCTAGAATGCCTAAATCGAAAATACGCTCGATTAACTTGACGAGGGTTGACCCTAGAACACCGTAGTGGTGTCTGATCATCAATTTTAGCTGAAATCGGAGAGAAATCGAAGAGAGAAGGGAGAGGGTGCACGCAGCTGAGAGAGAGGAGGAGGAAAGATTCTAATTTCTTAAGACAAAATGAGCTGCAGAATCCATTTTATTAAGAACTTCTAGACAAAACCGTCAAAGGCTTTCTTGAAACCGTAAACGGTTTGGCTTTTAACCAAACCTTTTCACCGTTGTACCCTTAACCGAGCTGCAGTAATTACAAAACCATTGACGGTTTTCTGCGCCCCCACCAAACCGTAGATGGTTTGGTCTACACCAAACCAAATTCCTTCTTTTCTCTATTTTTCTTATTATTTCTATTTTCTGAGTCTCTACACATATGTTGAGTGGAATGCATATACAAAGATAAAACATGGTTGAAAAAAAAGTTGCTGGTCTGCAAAATTAAGTCGTCGATGGTTTCAAGCAAACCATCAATGGTTTTGTCAGGTTCAAAAGAAACAGTCAACTGTTTTCATGTGTTACATTGACTATTTGGTCTCAGCTTCAAATCGTCAATGGTATGTTTGAAACCTTCGACGATTTTGCTCGATTACTCAGGATTGGTTTTCAAATTTTGAATTGGGAAGTTGTATAGGTTGAATTTTGGGGGGAAAACCTATTAAAGGGTTATATATACATGTTTTATGTTGTAATCCATGTCTTTTGACAGAAGATAGTGAAAAATCACTACCATTTGCTCTCGTGGATGTAGGCATTTCTAAACCACGTAATTCTTTATTTCATTGTGTAGAGACCTAAAAAATTGAATTATTAAAAAAATAAAGAAAAGAAGGAAATTTGGTTTGGTGTAGACCAAACCATCAATGGTTTGGTGGGAAGTCAGAAAATCGTCGACAGTTTTGAGTTACCGTAGCCAGGTAAGGGTAAAACAGTGAAAATGGATTTGGTTAAAGACCAAACCATTGACGATTTCAGAGCAAACCATCGACGGTTTTGCTGCAGATCAGTGTACTATATAAAAAATTCAAGTCAAAATTTTGGAATAAAATCGGAGTCTCTCTCTCTCTCTCTCTCTCTCTCTCTCTCTCTCTCTCTCTCTAGGGTTGTGACCCTTCTCCCTTCTCTCTTCGATTTTGTGCCCATTTTAAGCCCGAATCAGTTGAAAAACACCATTTCGGGGATCTCAACGATGATTCTCTGTCATTTAATTGGAGCAGTTTTGTGTTCTAGGGTTTCCAAGCACCACTCCAAAGTTGAGGTAAGGGTGATAGATGTGTTAACTGCTTAGAATTTAACTGATTAAATGGAGTGCATGGGCCTAGGGATGTTTAAATGATTAACTCTTGGGTTAAGTTGATTGAACTGGGGAAATGTGATTTCAGGGTTTTTAGCTCTGATCACCGTAGGCATTGGTTTAGGGATCCTAGTAGGCACCTTCTCAGTAAGCAAGTAAGGTGGATAAATTATAACAGATATTTTGGGGAAATTAACTAGTTGATTAAAGTATGTGAAAATGAGAATATGGTATCTAGTTTTGGAAAACTATGATATGAATATTTTCCCTGTGATTATTATATTATGATTATCAGTTAAAAATTATGTGGCATGAGGAATATGAAATAATAGTTTTATACTGCGAATGTGAATTATACTGAAATATCTGGTTTGCACTGATAAATGATGATATGAGCTATACATATGTTTTTATACAGATATGAAGATATGAGAAACCCAGATATGTTTTATATAGATATAATGATATGAGATTTATACACAGATGTGTTTTTATATAGAAGTGATGTTATGAGAAACATAGATATGTTTTTTATATAGATATAGTAATATGAGATATACAGATATTTTTTATGCAAAAATGATGATATATATGATATACATATATGTTTTTACAAAAATGATGAAATGTGATATACAAACATGTTTGATATAGATATGATGATATGAAATATACATAGACATGAGATAAGATATATACAGATATGATGAAATATATATATATATATATATACAGATATGATGAGATATATAGACATGATAAAATATGAATACAAAAATGTGGAAATGAGAACCCTAATGGACCAGAGATATACAGAGAGCATGGTACCATCGCTAGCATGTGTTAGTGCAACCACACGTCATAGATAGAGTGTGGTCGTGACAATCGATTGGACTTGTGAAGAGTAGAGTTACCCCCTAGGGTCCAGACAAGGATTAGGTAGGTCAATTGTACTATAGACGCGTACATTTTTTATCTAACCTAGTAGGCCAACCATGATTAGGTCCTGCCTTCGAGCCGCACAACCCCGTCATATGGGGTGAATACATGACGATGTGATATGAATATCTTCAGGATGGTTCCTCATTACAGACGCGATAATTGTATGTTACAATATGATGAACAACCATGAGTTACAGACGCGATGTGTTGTATGTTGGTGGATACTCATGGGCTAGAATATGCATATGAGAAATGAAATGAAAAATGAACAGCCATGAGTTACAGACACGTTGTGTTATATACTGGTGGATACTCGCTAGAACATGATTATGAGAAATGAAAGCTTATGAAAACATGTTAATATATGATGATGAGAAATGAAAGCTTATGAAACTATGTTTATATATATATATATAGAATATGCATATGAGAAATGAAATGAAAAATGAACAGCCATGAGTTACAGACGCGTTGTGTTATATACTGGTGGATACTCGCTAGAACATGATTATGAGAAATGAAAGCTTATGAAAACATGTTAATATATGATGATAAGAAATGAAAGCTTATGAAACGATGTTTATATATATATATTATGAGTACAAATCTGTATGTTTTTCTCAGTTAATATAATTATTTAAATGAATGTGTTATGATATATATCAAAACTCATGTTGTCACACACTTGTCGCGACGTTCCTGAATGCGAACTTGGGATGACTCAAAAAGATGTGAAATGAAGTGTGTAGATTTAAAAAAAAAAAAAAGATATTTTCATGGAAAACAATGTGTGATGGAGTCACCACTAACCTTTTGAAGTGTGGTTAGAACACTTGATTACTACTCAATTAAAGGTAGAATCAGTCTGCGCTACCAGAGTCGAGATCGGGAGTTCGATTACGCAAGGGGAAGGTATTAGCACCCCCTACACGCCCGTTCCTACGAATGGTACCTAACTAATAGAAAATTATTCCAAAATAAATTTAATAAGCCTTAGAAAATTACTCCCTATCAAAAGGTGTGAAGAAAAGCACAAGAAAAATACTATATAGATATTCCCTCAGAACCAGGGCATGCCATACTCCGAAGAGCTCATGCCTCCCTTTTAAATCATTGGGATGGAAAATCAAGAAAATACATTACAAAAATATATTTTTTGTAACCTTGGGAGGTTTTTGGACTCATTCGGGATGAAAACAATTTCTCGGGACCTCAAAAACATTTTTATGGTCTTTCTATGATTTTTATGATTTTTCTAAGTGCAAAAATATTTTGTGAATTTTTGTAATTTTTGTGATTTTTTATAATTTCCCAAATTTTGAAATAATAGAAAGATAATTAAAGCAAAATAATGAAAATCAAGTCCCAAAAATAGTTTTAGAATTTTCTCGTGAGTTTTCAGAATTTTTGTGATATTTTTCAGAATTTTTGTGAATTTTTGTGAATTTTTAAATCATTAAAAATAATAAAATACAAAAATAAAAATAGGAACTAGTCGAAGACCCGTTTTGGGGACCAAACCAGTTCAGGGAATGAACTAGTCAATAGGGTGGTCAACCGGGTTAAAGCCTGGTTAGGGCCAACGGTGCCACGTGTCGCGCCTAGAGTGGTGCTTGCATGCGGGTGAGGATCGGCTAAGTGGCATGATCCTGAATGTGTGTTGATAGTGGGGGTCCAACAGTCCAAAGCTAGGTGGGTTTTTGCATTTATTGTGAGGGAGACCGGGGGGACATGTGTCAACGTATGCGGGGGAGCGTGCATGGCCTCATAATATTCCCTTCCCTAGGGCGATCTCAGCCATTGGTGGAGGTCAAAGATTCGACGGCGGAGAAGTCACCACACGCGGATGGATGATGTGGACTGATCGTAGTCGTGCACGGGGAGAGCTAATCAAATGGTGGAGAATGCTCCACGCGAATTGCTTTAATGAAAGGGGGAGATGGCGCCACGCGTCACGTAACAGATGGATGGCACAGGCATCAGGGTGGCCTTCTGATCAAATGGGCAGCAGAATGCCATGCGTCAAAATCTTGCGGTTTCGGTTCCAAACATACTTAAACCAAAAAAATTTTGTTTTCCCATTTTTTCCCCCTCTCGAAGCAGCTCTCTCTCTCTCTCTCTCTCTATGTTTTATTTCTCCTCCACCCCTTTTTACAATCGGTCGAGCATAACCCTCTGCTCTCACTTTCTCAAGCCCCTTTTGATACCCCTCATCTCGGTTGCTCTCCTCTAATCTACATCTCTCCTTTTTCTACTGAGATCGAAACCCCTTGTGAGATTTTTTCTCTTGGGCATTGTTTTTCGAAAGCTTGAAGCTTCAGATCCCTGATTCCCATTTTCCTTTTTCTATGACTACTCCTAATCTGAATTCAAATGGAAATCTGATGGATCCATACCCAGTCAAAGCAGATGGCTGCTACGGCTGCTGCTTCTTCAACATCTACGGCGCCGGCAGGATCTCCGTCAACCTTTGCTGCTCCACCTGCTCTGCCGGAAATGTTGACATTTCCGGCCGCCCGTTGAAGTTTTTGCTCCCGCTTGTGTATATATATGTGCTGTGTGTGGAGTTGTAAATGCAGTGTAGTGAGATATGTGAGTTGTGAGAAGTGAGTGTGGTGTGTTGCAGCGTGCATAAGAGAGTTGAGTGAGAGTTGAGTGATTGTATCCTCCTCCTCCTCTGTATCTTTCCGAGTAAATAGTAACCTCTCGCTCCCGTGGACGTAGGCCGGAATTTGGCCGAACCACGTAACTCCGGTGTCAATATTGGTATGTGTTTGTTTATTTATTTTATCCATCAATTACTTGATCTATAAAACCCCAACAAAGTGGTATCAGAGCGTATTGTTGGAGTAGAATTCCAGATCGGAGAAAATTCCCAGATTTTGAGCCTCTGTCCAGTAGCTCAAAATTTAATTTTGAGGCTACCACCGAACTCCTCTCATCAAGACGAAGCCAACAGTGTCAACCAGAGCTCCAAAGAGCATCAGAGAAGGCCGCACGCGCCTACACGCGCCTCCAACGTTCAGGGGACATTTCCACGCGCCCACACAAGCCTCCACGCGCCGGCGGAAGCTCGGGAGTGGTCTCACGCGCCTCCACGCGCCGGCAACGCCTCGGCAGAACCTTCCACGAGCCTCCACGCGCCGGTGAGTGAACGGCCGGCCGGCGGAAGGTTGAAGACGAGCCACGTCAGCGGCCACGTCACCGGGACCCGCGCCGCGTCAGCTGCCACGTCATCGCTGCCACGTCAGCATAGTTGACCGAGTTGACCAACTTTGACCGAAGTTTGACCAGGCCTTTCAAGGCCATTTCAGGTCCGTTTTCCGAACAACTTAAACCATTTCCAGGGTTTTCGACCGTTCCAGACGCAACCGTACATTCGGTTTCTTAAGATTCTGCCCCAATTTTTCTGTACAAGCAAGTTAGTGCTTAAAATCAATGGAGGAATCAGACTCGGGTACTATGATCAAGCTCACAGCCTCCAATTACACTCTGTGGAGGTCTCGGATGGAGGATCTCCTTAATTGTAAGGATTTGGCAGACCCTTTGGATTATAAAGGTATAAAACCAGATTCCATTAAAGATGATGATTGGAGAAGAATGAATAGGAAGACCATTGGTCAAATCAGACAATGGATTGACCACAAGGTATATCATCACGTCGCACAAGAGACTGATGCTTATAGTCTTTGGGAGAAGCTGGAAAACATGTACCAGGCCAAGACCGCTCGCAACAAAGCCATGTTAATGAGACGGCTTGTTAATCTGAAGTTAAAAAGCGGGACCTCTATAGCTGAACATACTAGTGAGTTCCAAAATCTAGTAAATCAGCTTTCATCAGTAAAGATGGATCTTGGCGATGAAGCAGAAGCATTGTTGCTTCTTAGCTCCTTACCAGATAGCTGGGAAACATTGGTCATCACTCTCAGCAATTCAGCTCCTGACGGCAAACTTACCATGGCGATGGTAAAAGATGCTTTATTCAACGAAGAAGCCAGGAGAAAAGAAACAGGTGTAGATCAGTCACAGGCCTTTGTTACTGAAACCAGAGGCCGACCTCAAGAAAGTACCAGTACCAGAAGTCGAGGTAGAGGCAGAGGTAGAAGCAAATCTAGAGGAAGATCCCAGGATCGCAGCAAATTCAGTGATGGTAAAAATTGGCAAAGAGGGAAAATCTCTTGCTACTATTGTGGCATTGAAGGCCATATGAAGAAAGATTGTCGAAAATTTCGACGGGATCATGGTCAAAGCCACCAGCAACAAAAGAAGGAGGAAGGTGAGAACTCGGTCACCTTAACTCAAGATATATCAGTTTTCTCAAATGATGAAGCTGCATGTTGTCATATTGGGAACCACGACACTGAATGGGTGGTAGACACAGCAGCCTCCTACCATGCCACTCCCCACAAAGAATTCTTCACGATGTATAAATCTGGAGATTTTGGTACAGTAAAGATGGGGAACACTAGTTCTTCTCAGATCGTGGGAATCGGAGATGTGCAGATTGTGACCAATATTGGTTGCACCATAACACTAAAGGATGTGCGACATATCCCAGACCTTCGGCTAAACCTTATTTCTGGGGCAGCCCTTGATAAACAGGGCTACGAAAGCTACTTTGGGAAAGGTGCTTGGAAATTATCAAAAGGTAATTTGACAATAGCACGAGGACGCATTTGCTGCACATTGTACAAAACACAGGTGAAGATTTGTACTGATGCCATCAATACAGTGGAAGATGAAGCATCACCAAACCTATGGCACAAGAGACTCGGACATGTGGGAGAAAAAGGACTCCTTACACTGGCGAAGAAGGCATTTATAAAAATCACAAAAGGTATTACCTTAAACCCATGTGATCACTGCTTATTTGGGAATCAGCATAGAGTTTCATTTAGTTCCTCTATGAAGAGAAGGTCAAAGCCATTGAGTTTGGTACATTCTGATGTATGCGGACCCATTGAAGTAGAATCAATCGGCGGCAACAGGTATTTTGTTACCTTTATTGATGACGCTTCAAGGAAAGTGTGGGTATATTTTTTGAAAACAAAGGACCAGGTTTTTAAATATTTCAAGGAATTTCATGCTATGGTGGAAAGGCAAACAGGGAAGAAATTGAAGTGCCTCCGGACAGACAATGGAGGCGAGTATACTTCCAACGAGTTCAGAGCATACTGTACTGAACGTGGTATTAGGCATGAAAAGACGGTCCCACGTACCCCACAACATAATGGTGTAGCTGAGAGAATGAATCGGACCATTATGGAGAGAGTTAGAAGCATGCTTAGTATGGCTAAATTACCTAAGCCATTCTGGGGGGAAGCTATTCGTGCCGCATGTTACCTTATTAACAGATCACCGTCAGCACCACTTAACTTTGGAATTCCAGAGAAAGAATGGACCAGAAGAAAAGTTTCTTACACTCATCTAAGAGTGTTTGGGTGCAAAGCTTTTGCATATATATCTAATGAGCAGAGGCAAAAGCTCGACGTGAAGTCCATTCCATGTATCTTTATTAGCTATGGAGATGATGAATTCGGCTACAGATTATGGGATCCAGAGAGGAAGCAGGTCATCAGATCGAGAGATGTGGTTTTCCATGAAAACCAGGTGTTTGAGGACTTTGAACCACAAACAAAGTCTAACCAGCCTAATTCCGGTTCTCCTGTCATTGTAACAGATCCTACACCATCATATTCTCCCACAAACCATGGAGAATTGCAGGATGATCCTTTGGAAACAGATGTAGAAGGTGTTGAGCAGGGGGAGCAACAACCCCCTTCACCAGAAATTGCAGAATCATCACATCAGTCAGATGATGAGGTATATCCTCCTCCAGAAGAAGCTGAGCCCAGAAGATCTGAAAGAGGTCGTATTCTGATTCCGTCGAAAAGATATCCAGAATCAGAATATCTTTTACTCACTGATGAGGGGGAGCCAGAAAGTTTCCAAGAGGTCCAGTCTCATACCGACAAAGCCAAATGGATAGAAGCTATGAAAGCAGAGGTGAATTCTTTACATAAGAATCAAACGTATGAGCTGGTAAGACTTCCCAAAGGGAAGAGAGCACTAAGGAACAAATGGGTGTTCAAGCTTAAGAAAGATGGCAGTGGACAAATTGTGACGCACAAAGCCAGATTAGTCGTCAAAGGTTTCAAACAAAAGAAAGGTGTTGACTTTGACGAGATATTTTCGCCAGTAGTGAAAATGACAACAATTCGAGTCATACTCGGATTAGTAGCCAAGATGAATCTAGAGCTTGAACAAATGGATGTGAAGACAGCCTTCCTACATGGAGACTTGGAAGAAGACATCTACATGGAGCAACCAGAAGGATTTGAAGTTCCAAGGAAAGAACATCTAGTCTGCAGGTTGAAGAAAAGTCTCTACGGTCTTAAGCAAGCACCGAGACAGTGGTATAGAAAATTTGACTCTTTCATGGTGAGTCACGGATACAAGAGGACTGCAGCAGATCAGTGTGCATATGTTCAGATATTTCCTGATGGTAATCTTGTCATCCTATTACTCTATGTTGATGACATGTTGATCATTGTTCAGGATACAAGCAAGATCAACAAGCTAAAGATGGAGTTGTCTAAGTCTTTTGAAATGAAGGACTTAGGCCCAGCTCAGCAGATCCTAGGCATCAGGATCAGTCGCAACAGGAAAGCCAGAAAGTTATGGTTATCACAGGAGAAGTATATTGAACGGGTAATCAAAAAGTTCAACATGGAAAGTGCCAAGCCAGTAAGTACTCCACTGGCTAATCATTTTAAGCTAAGCAAGAAGTTGTCTCACTCATCAAGGGAAGAAATATCAATAGTCCCATACTCATCAGCAGTTGGAAGCTTGATGTACGCAATGGTATGTACGAGACCAGACATTGCCCACGCTGTAGGTGTTGTGAGCAGGTTTCTTTCCAATCCAGGGAAAGACCATTGGGAAGCTGTGAAATGGATTCTCAAGTACTTGAAAGGTACATCGGGATTATGCTTATGTTTCGGGGAAGCTGAACCAATCTTGGAGGGTTACACTGATGCAGACATGGCTGGTGATCTTGATGGAAGAAAGTCCACATCAGGTTTTTTGTTCATCTTTGCAGGGGGAGCTGTATCATGGCAGTCAAAATTGCAAAAGTGTGTTGCCCTATCCACAACAGAAGCAGAATATATTGCCGCAGCGGAAGCTGGGAAGGAGATGTTGTGGTTAAAGCGGTTTCTTCAAGAGTTAGGAGTCAAACAGGAAGAATACAAGGTACATTGTGATAGTCAGAGTGCACTGGACTTGAGCAAGAACTCAATGTACCATTCCCGAACAAAACATATTGACATTCGCTATCACTGGATACGCGAAGTGATGGAACAACAACTGTTGAAGTTAGTCAAAATTCATACTAAAGAAAATCCGGCAGACATGTTAACAAAGGGAGTAACCTATGAGAAGCTCCAGCTATGTAGGGATATAGCTGGGATGGATGTCAATTGAAGGTTAACATATTATTCTCCTCCTATGGGTATGGAGGGGGAGAATTGATGGATCCATACCCAGTCAAAGCAGATGGCTGCTACGGCTGCTGCTTCTTCAACATCTACGGCGCCGGCAGGATCTCCGTCAACCTTTGCTGCTCCACCTGCTCTGCCGGAAATGTTGACATTTCCGGCCGCCCGTTGAAGTTTTTGCTCCCGCTTGTGTATATATATGTGCTGTGTGTGGAGTTGTAAATGCAGTGTAGTGAGATATGTGAGTTGTGAGAAGTGAGTGTGGTGTGTTGCAGCGTGCATAAGAGAGTTGAGTGAGAGTTGAGTGATTGTATCCTCCTCCTCCTCTGTATCTTTCCGAGTAAATAGTAACCTCTCGCTCCCGTGGACGTAGGCCGGAATTTGGCCGAACCACGTAACTCCGGTGTCAATATTGGTATGTGTTTGTTTATTTATTTTATCCATCAATTACTTGATCTGTAAAACCCCAACAAAATCTAAATCCCTTTTTTTGCTCTCACTTTTAGCTCTTAGAGGTGCAGGAGACCATGTTTGCCTTGGGAATGGTGAGACTTCAACTCAATGGTGAAATTTTAGTCATGGTGACGATCATCGTTGGATTTTCAAGGGGTCTATTCATTTCTCAAAGATACCAACAGATAAGTTCTTTCCTAATTTCGATTTTAGTTTTTGTTTGTTTGTTCAGATTTTGTGTTTGGGATACTGGATGTGATTATAAGATGTGTTGCTCGAATTTGTTAGACCTAGGGTTCATGGTTAGGAATTCTGGCTGCGAGTTCAGGGGTGAAGAGGGAGACGAAGACGAATCAACTCGTCTTCGATCTGGTGAGTGGGTAACTGTTGACTCATATAAGCCAACTCAGCGAGTTGTGTGAACTCGAGTGACCCCGAGTGGGCCATGTGACCTCATTTACGTGTGGGTGTAGGTTAGTGTGGGCTTTTGGGTTAGATTTTGAAACAAACTGGGCTTGGGCATTCAAAATTGGGCTTAGTTCTTAAAAAGTAAATAAGCTTCAGGGGGTGATTTTTTGGGCTTGGCCTGGTTACCTTTTTTAAAACAAAACAGGCTTGAGGGTGATTTTTCAAAAGGGTTTGGCCCGGTTACATTTAAAAAAAAACAGGCTTGGGGGTGAGTTTTCAAATGGGCTTGGCTCGGTTACCTTTTTTTTTTAAACAGAACGGGCTTGGGGGTGAGTTTTCCAAAGGGCTTGACTCGGTTACCTTTTTTAAAACAAAATGGGCTTGGGGGTTCTTCAAATGGGCTTGGCCTGGTTACCTTTTTTAAAACAAAACGGCCTGGTTTTTAAAACAAAACGTGAATGGGCTGGATTTGACAGTGGTTTGGGCTATGGGGCTTCAATTAGGATGTTAGGTTGAGTGTTCGAGTTCAGAGAGTCCCCCCCCCCCCACCAGGCCTGGGTTCAAACCTAGATGTGGGGAGACTTATTTCTGAAACTTGAATCCTTATTTGGGTTTGGGTAGTTTACTGGGGCTAGTTCATACCCAATTTCAGACTTGGGTTAGAGCTAGTTTGTCTCTAGGTCAAAGGTTCTGACCCGAACATGAGGGGAGCTTACGTTCAAAACCTGAGAAGATCGGGTATATATATATTCCTAATTCATAATAAACGCGTAAATTGAACAATCTCATAAATAAGGTTTTGAATGGTTACCCTCCTCTTTCCTCCTCCTTTTGACATCTGGCTGTATCTGATCTGAGGTTTGGTCTGACTCTCTGTTCTGGTTCTCAAGTCTTGGTTCTCGGGTTCTGGTTCTCTGGCCTCTACTCTTTGTAATTCAGTACCTCTGCTCCCACGCCTCTGAATCTCAATGATTCAAAGTTTTCTCTCTACTCTTCACACTGTATAGTGTGGAGTTTCTTTCTGCTCTCAATTTAGCAGAACCCCCTATCTTTGATTCACCCTCTATCTCGGCAAAACCTTTCCCTCTCTAACTTTTTCCTCTCTCAATTTGGGCAGGGTGCTACTGTTTTCTTCTCTCTACCCTTTGCTATAGTGATAGGGAGTCTCAGGAGTTCAATTGGCGCAAAAAATTATTCCTCTCTAACAGAATTCCCTACGCTAGCAGGGAACATTTTATTCTTCCCGTGTATTTCATTTTATTTTCTTTTACTTTTGGATTTTTGTTGCTAACTAACTCTCCTTATTTTCCTTTGTGTGCAAATGATTTGAGGGACACCTCCCCTTTGGCCAGGTGGCAACGCAAGAGTGGAGGGATGGAATTTTTATTTCCTATCTTTACTTTTTCTGTACTTCTTGCATGCATGTACCCCCAGATGACTTTGCACTGCGTCACTTCTTTGTACACTTTTTCTTTCTTTGTATTTTTCAGTTTGTTTCCCTGTATGTTATTTCCTGCATTTTGCATGTACCCCCGTACTCATTCCCCTAAAACAGTAGTTTGTACCCTATAACGTTACTATTTCCCTGTATCTTGCATTTTATTTCTTGTATTCTGAATTTTGTTGTAAAACTCCTGCACGTGCTTCCCCTATCCCCCCCTTTACGTAATAAAATGTGACTTTTTTCAATTTTGACCCCAATCTCGAAGTTGACCATTTTCCAAAAGAAAATCCTGATAATAATGAATGACTTTGAGACCTCAATAAAATAACCAATTTCAAAATTAAAGACCCAATTTTAAAACTTAGGATATAAAAGCTCAATTTCAAATTGTGAAGGACTTAATAAAATAATTTATAGAAAGAAACTTAATTTGCATCCTAATTGAAGCCAAAGATTAAATTTTGAAAACTTCAAATTTTGATTTGAAGAAATCAATTTCAAGATTAAAATCAAGGACTCAGATTTATGGGATTTCAAGACTTAATACACAATACCTATCCTAATTTGAGATCACGGGACTTCAACTAATGAGATTAATTTTGCAACTTAATCAAAAACACAACCTAACAACTTGGTTTTGAAGATTTGACAAACCCTATTTCGCAAGACCCCATTTTGAAAAGATTTTTTAGAAACTCGACTGACTGAAGTCAAAAGGACCCAATTTTAAAATTACGAGGACTTATTTCACGAAACCTTATGAAAAGAGATTAATTTTGTAACTAAGGAAAACTATGCTAAGATTATACAATTCGAGTTTTAAAACTAAAATTAAAGGGACTTGAACTACTCAAAAAGACTCAATTTTTGGAAAGGGGGACTCGGGGTCTTAATTTTGAAAAAGGGGTCTATCCAGGACTCAACGTCAACCTTTATTATGCTGGATTTTATCGGGGAAGGGGCCTGGTTAAGATTGGGGTGTCTATAGTTGCCCCTCTTTGTAGGCTATGTTGCATTAATGTAACAGTAGGAATTCTACTATGTTATTTGAAGCAACAAGACTGTAAAGACAAAAGACACCTATTTTGACCAGGCCACTCGACTGCATAGAGCACATCGGGCAAAATGAGAATGTTGCACTGCCATATCCAGCCTAGTTGGTTTTGAAGTTTCGGGACCTATACCCATCAAGTAGATTAAATTTGCAACTAAAAGAATCAAAACATAAAAACTGATTAAAATCAAAAGGATTCAATTTAACGGGTTAACAAGGTGTGGACTGTGGCTTGCATCAGATGTGCTTATCCGAGCCGAAACTACTTCTTGATGGCTTGCTATGGATGTGATAATCCGAGCTACAATAGATACAGTAATCCGAGCCAAAACTTATTTATGATGGCTTGCCATAGATGTGAATATCTGAGCCACATCGGGTTCTCTGACTCGAGCCAAAATTCTCCAAGATGGCTTGCTATGAATATGAAAATCCGAGCCATGGCGGGTTCTCTAACCTAAGCCAAAACTCCCTCCTAATGACTTGCTATGAATGTGAGAATCTAAACCGTGGCGGGTTCACCAACTTGAGCCAAAATTCTCTCCTAATGACTTTCTATGAATGTGAAAATCTGAGCCACGATGGGTTCACCAACCTGAGCCAAAATTCTCCAAGATGGCTTTCAATGGATGTGAAAATCTGAGCCACAACGGGTTCACCGACTCGAGTCAAAATTCTCCATGATGGCTTGCTACAAATGTGAACGGCGGGTTCCCTGACCTGAGCCAAAATTCTCTAAGATGGCTTGATGCGGATGTGAAAATCCGAGCCACGGCGAGTTCAATGACCTAAGCTAAAACTTTCTCTTGTTGGCTTGCTACGAATGTGGAAATCCAAGCCACAACGGGTTCAATGACCCGGGCCAAAACTTTCTCCTAATGGCTTGCTACGAATGTGAAAATTTGAGCCACGAAAGGTTCAACGACCCGAGCTAAAACTTTCTCCAAGATGGCTTACTACAAATGTGAAAATTTGAGCCACAGCGGGTTCTCTGACCCAAGCCAAAATTCTCCAAGATGGCTTGCTACGAATGTGAAAATCCGAGCCGTAGCGGGTTCTCTGACCCGAGCCAAAATTCTCTAAGATGGCTTGCTACGAACGTGAAAATTCGAGCCACAGTGGATTCTCTAACTCAAGCCAAAATTCTCTTAAGATGGCTTGCTACGGATGTGAAAATCTAAGCCATAGCGGGTTCTCTAACCCGAACCAAAATTCTCTAAGATGGCTTGCTACGAATGTGAAAATCTGAGCCAAGGCGGGTTCTTTGACCCGAGACAAAATTCTCCATTATGTATTTAGGTGTAGGTTTGTAGCTTTAGAAAACGGTTACTCCAGTAGGGATGTCTACTCCGAAAGACGATCCTGAGGTCCCAAATAAATGCTCGGGTTGGTTTGTCTTTGGGGTCAGCTACCCCAGTTTCTAACAAAATAGGCATTGGTCAATTAGTTATGTCAAATGATTACTCAATAGCTTATTCAACCAGACAAGTACGAATGGTGCTTTGTGCCATGTGCATACATGTTGCTACTTATGATGCCGACGTGCGGGGACAAACATGCATGTTGATGTGATGTGCTTTGCATTTCGGATTTTTTCCATGCAATGCATGATAATGCATAAATCCTTTTTCCTGCTGCACCTATGATTGCAGCAACCCCACCTTTGATCTGGACCATGTCACCGAATTTCACAAAGGTGCGAGAATCGGCTCTACTGAACCTCAGCACGGAATCTTCCCCAGTTGCATTTATCTGCCACTGACCTTGGCGATATTTCTGACTCCATCAAACATTTGAACTTTGTCCCGGTATTTTATTTGTTACTGATCTCAACCCTATTTTCCAATTCAATGTATAAAAACATCCAAGTTGGCTCCACTAGAATTCAACACGAAATTTTCTCTTATTAGGTGTGCCTGTGCCTACTTTCGATCACGTTTTCATATGCCTCTTGAATGGGTGAGTCTTGAAATGGACTCTCCCAAAGCTTGCCACAAAATATGCCCCATTATATTGGTAATTCTGAACCCTTTTTGACTATCCATCCTTTCTTTGGAGATTTTTGGAAAACAAGCAGACTTTTGGTAACGAACATGATTATGCATTTATCACATCAATTTGTTAAATCAAGAGATCAATTTATGCAAAAACGGTTGTTTCGCTATGTTCAAAAGTTATTTTGGAAAGGCATAAACTTTACACCAATGCCCCCAAGTTCTATGATATTGACTTTAATTTATGAAATCAAACTGCTTAATCAACTAACTTTCCCCCTTTTCGCAAACTACCCCAGTTTCATAAAAGGAGACCTCGTTTTTTCTTTCATGCTATGAAACCAAACGATACTCTTTTGTCCAATTGTTTGTCCATGATCCAATTGGGTATTGCTCATGTTTCAATCTTCAGATGGTCTTAAGACTCGGGATGAAATGTTGGCTTAAGGATGTAGGTTTTCAGAAGAAAAGGAAACCAAAGCTCAAAAGTCCCCATCCCCGAATGATGTGTTTTGCCCC
The DNA here is from genome assembly GCF_029873635.1 of Malania oleifera. Taxonomy (NCBI): domain Eukaryota; kingdom Viridiplantae; phylum Streptophyta; class Magnoliopsida; order Santalales; family Ximeniaceae; genus Malania; species Malania oleifera. The sequence continues at coordinate 89,941,616 of NC_080422.1, forward strand.
AGTTTGGGGTTTTCAAAGCATTAACCAAACTTGTTAATTTGAATAAGCTGTCTACGTAATTTTTTAGAATCATGTCATTACGTAGTTTAGACTCAATATTGAGCCTGACAAATCATTTAAGACAACAACATATGTCAATTTGGTCAGGTCTTTAATTCGGACCGTAATGTAGGCTCTAGATATTGGTTAAAGAAGAAATGGATATACAAGGCTCAAAATTATCGATCTTAATAGGGGGTAAATTGGTCAAAGATCACTTATAAGGTAAGTCCCTTGTTTTTTCTTCGTTTCCTCTTTTCTTTCTCTCATTCTTTTGTCATATTTTGCTTTTCCTTATACGAAGGAATCATGACTTCATTTTTCATTTGGACTTCGTTTGGGACCGAACTTGTAAATTGCCCCAGTGTGGGGTGTGACCATTTGACGGGTTAAACAAGAAATTGAATATTTTAGGCTCAATGGGAATAGAAAAAGGTATTTTCTTCCCTCAGTTTTTCTGGATAGCGAAAGATGGCCCGTCGTCCCATTGGCATTTTGTTATTGTCTCGCACAATTTTTCGGACCCTTGAAAACCCTAGCCCAGTTTAATTTTGGGAAATGACTTTTTTGAAGAAAAATGGCTTAATTTCCAAGCTTAGGGGGTTTTCCCACTAGTAAACAAAATGTTTTGTTATTTAGGGAAAAACTATTTGGTCGAAAATGGTCATCTATCATTTAACCAAAACATGAGTAGATAAAAGATCCATGGTGCAACAACATGATCATTTTATTAACTTTCTTTTCAGAGTCTACAAGGGTTCTAAGCATAGTACTTCTTGACAGCATCAGAATTGACAGGGTGTAGGAGGTCAGTTCCGTCCATGCCTGCCTGCAATAGGGCGCCTCCTGAGAATGCTTTCTTCACCACATAAGGCCCTTCATAATTAGGAGTTCATTTACCGCGAGGGTCAATATGGATGGGCAATATCTTCTTCAACACTAGATCTCTCTCTTGGAATTGGCAAAGTCGTACCTTCTTGTTGAAAGCTCTCATCATTCTCCTTTGGTACAGTTGTCTGTGGGCTATAGCGAACATTCTTTTCTCCTCAATCAGGTTCAACTAGTCATACCGAGATTTTATCCATTCTACCTCAGTCAACTCCACTTCCTTCAGGACTCGTAGAGATGGGATTTCAACTTCTATTGGGACCATGACCTCCATTCCGTACACTAGAGAGAAAGGAGTAGCTCCTATGGAGGTTCGAACTGTAGTTCTGTAGGCCAACAGGGAAAATGGGAGCTTGTCATGCCAATCTTTATAGGTTTCAGTCATCTTTTTCAAGATATTCTTGATGTTCTTATTGGCTGCTTCCACTGCCTCATTCATTTGCGGTCTATAAGGAGCTAAATTGTGATGTCTCACCTTAAACTGATTGCATAACTTTGTCATTACTTCATTGTTTAGGTTTTTGGCATTGTCCGAGATTACCCTTTCAGGGATTCCATACCAAGAGATCAATTCTCTCTTTATGAAGAGACTAATTACATTCTGCGTGACACTAGAGTACGAAGCCGCCTCTACCCATTTGGTGAAATAATCAATAGCCACAAAGATGAATCGGTGTCGATTGCTAGCCTTTGGGGTAATTGGCCCAATCATGTCCATGCCCCAAGCCGAAAAGGGTTAGGGTGCAGATAAAACATGGAGTTGGGCTGGTGGGACTTCCAGTCTCTGTCTGACATTTATGGCATTTTCAGGTGTATTCAATGCAATCCCTTTCCAAGGTCATCCAATAATATCCACTCCTAAGGATTTTTTGAGCCAACGAATGACCCCTAGCATGAGTACCACAGACCCCTTCATGGACTTAATGCATGATCTGTTGCGCCTCTTGCGCCTTTACACACCGTAGGATAGTCATATCATGGTCTCTTTTGTACAACACTTCTCCATCTAGGACGAATTTCATGGCCAGTCTCCTGATTGTTTTTTGATCGTTGCTCGTGGCCCCCTCGAGGTACTCATTTCGCTGAATGTATGTCTTAATATCATAGAACTAGGGTTTCCCATCAGCTTCTTCTGTTACTGCGTAGTATGTGGGTTCCGAGTGTACTCTGATCCGAATTGGCTCAATCTCCATTCCCGGTTCTAAGTTGACCAAGGCCTCTAGAGTGGCGAGTACATCAGGAATCAAGTTGTTTTCTCTTAGTAGGTGGGAGAAATTAATGCTGTCAAATCCTTTAATCATCTCTTGAATGTACTCTTGATATGGCACTAGCTTGGAATCCCAGGTTTCCCACTCTCTAGTCAGTTGGTGAATGACCAAGGCTGAGTCTCCCTTTACAGCTAATTCCTTGATTCCCCGATCTATGGCGCCCGAAAACCCAATATACATGCTTCATACTCTGCTATATTGGTGGTGCATGGAAAAGTAAGCTTAGTTGTGACCGGATAATGCTCTTCTTCTAGAGATATGAGTACAACCCCTATTCCATGTCCCCACACGTTGACTGTCCCATCAAACAACATTGTCCAGCCTTCGTGATCTTCTCCTTCTTGGCTTATTGTGTTAATGTCCTTATCTGAGAAGTCAAACTCCACAGGCTGATAATCCTCCACAGCTCTATCTGCCAAATATTCCGCAATAACGCTACCCTTGATAGCCTTTCTAGTTACATAGGTGATGTCATATTCGGTCAATAGCATTTGCCACAGCACCACCCGTCCTATTACTGCTGGTTTTTCAAAAACATACTTAATCGGGTCCATCCTGGAGATCAATCAGGTTGAGTAATACAATGTGTATTGTCTCAGCCTACCAACCACCCATACCAACGCACAATAGGTCTTCTCCAAGTCTAAGTACTTAGACTCATATTCTGTTAACTTTTTTCTTAGGTAGTAAATGACCCTTTATTTCCTTCTAGTCTCATCATACTGGCCTAATATGCAACCTATAGAATTTTCCAATATTGCCAGGCATAGAATCAGTGGCCTTCCAGGTACTGGGGGTATTAGTACTGGGGGGTTTAGGAGATATTCCTTTATCTTCTCGAAAGCCTCTTGGCACTCCTCATTCCATCTTTTTAGGTTATTCTTGTTCAATAACTTAAAAATGGGCTCACAGGCGGTGGTCAATTCGGATTAAAATCAGTCATGTTCTCAATTTATTCTCTATTATATCATATCATATCTCGGCATGAAGCCGGCTGAACTCGGCACACGGCCATCAATAATCATATCATAATTCCATAATTTTTACAACATTTTCTAAAATCCATATATATCCATGCCACACAATTTAAGTAACAAATCAAAATTTAATATTTGCCTAGAAAATATATATACATTTCGCAGAAAATTAAATAAATCATCATCTTTTAGGGTTTAATCAACTCCATATACCCAATTTCCTAAGCATATACTTATAATAATTATAATTCATAACCCCAAGTTTCATATACCAGAATACCCCGAAAAACATATAAATAATTTATGTAACCACATATTATAATTTAATCGATTAAATTCTTAAAAATACCTGACATAATCTATTCCTCTTACCTTATTACTAGAGTGGTGCCTAAGATCCTCAAACAACAAAACGGCTCCGATTAAGCTATTAAGAATCGAAGTTAGGATCCCGATATGGCATCGGATCGTCGATTTGGCTGAAATTTGGGGAGGAATTGAAGAGAGGGAGAGAGAGGGGAGTGTATTCGTAGGCTAGAGAGAGAGTGAGAAGGAGTAATAATTTTCCTAAAAAAATGAGTTGAAAACCTATTTATAAGCTACTGCCCCTGACAAAACCGTCAACGATTTGGTTTTTAACCAAACTGATTTTTACCGTTTTACCTTTACTTAGCCCCAGCAATACAAAACTGTTGATAATTTTCCTCTAAGCTCACGAAACCGTCGACGATTTGGTCCCGCACCAAATCAATTTCTCATTTTTCTTTATTATTATTTTCCGGATCTCTACACCAATTTTGCAGTCCCTTTTTCTTTCAATTTCAATCTCCCTTCTATTTCAAATTCTTCTTTTAAAATTCCAACCGCTCAATGTTCCTTTCTTTTTAATTTCTCTGTCTTTTCCTTCAATTTCAACTCCCCCAACTTTTGAATCTCTCATTTTATAAGCAAGCTGGCTTACGGGAAATGGGTGAAGGTGGCCGCTAGCTATCTTGAAAATGGTTGCATAGGAAAGAGAAAAGGCATGCATGCTTACCATGGGGAACAGTCGTGACAAAGGTTGCTGGGGTTGGCCTCATTACCACCCTTGGCCTAACTTGGGCTAGATCTTTCAAAATTGGGCCCAAAGTGGGCCCACATTATTACCTAAATACCAAAGTGGCTCGAAATGAGCCCAATTTGCTTAGCATATGAACTAATATCGAAATTTCTCCCTTGTGTGTGCACGTGGATGGAAAAGGCCCAATAATGTGAGCCCAAGACATGACAACCAATTTTTACTTCTTTTTTTTTTTTTGTATTTTCTGAAAAAATATATTTGTAATGCTCAAAATTTATGAATGCAAAACAATTTGTACAAAATGCCTAATGGAAACTCAATTTCGAACGGTAAGGTTGAGAGATCCCATCTAGATGAAAACTTTAGCTGACACCCAAAAAATGATGACTAAAAAAAACTATAATAAAATATAAAAAATAAACAAAAAATTAAAAAAAAAAAAAAACACCTCAATTTGGCTATATAATGAATGACCTGACAAAATGAAGTGCCTATAAATATGATAATTATATGTTATAAATATAAATTAAGAACAAGATTTTTGTTAACCAAAAAAATGCTATAATATCTTTTACTTTATCAAAATATTTAAATATTAGTTAAAAATAATAGTTAACATAATTATTAATTAAAATATTAATTAAAAATTAACCATATATTATTTTATTATGCTTTATAGCATATTAATTACAAATAAAATATAACTTAATTATGAAATGAATAAAAAGACCTATCTATAAATTTAAATTGACATTAAATCGACTAAATATTTTAATTTAGTTATTAAAACTTATATTAATAACAAGATTGTTGTTAATAAAAAATATTTAAACTTAAATTATAAATAGTTAAAATAATTATCAATAAAATTATTAATTAAAAAATGTTAATATTTATAATTTAAAATATATTTAAAAATAATCAACCCTATAATAAAAGTATTCAAATACCACCTACTTTAAATACAACCAAACACCACTAATAAATTTCAGTATTAAATTCAACATTTTTTTTCTAAAAAAGCACATAAATTAACAATTTAGGAGTAACCTGGTTCATCAAGAGATCAACAATCACACAACACATTAAACTGGTGGTTTGGAAGCCCACAACCAATACAAGTGTTTCAGGTTTATGTTATTCTTCAGTTTTTTTCATTAACCAAACTCCTTAGTGCCAAAACTAGATCAATGTGTCTGATTCAACGAATTTTACATCATCAAAACTTTCAGACTCTTCTCTCCTAGCCAGTACTTCAACATCATAGCTACAATGCAAAAACCCAACATCTGAAAACCAGGAGCTTAGACATCAGTGATTACATGAGACAAGTTATGAACTATTTTTTCAACAAAAAATGTATTTTACATGGCATTAACTACAGCTTTTGCAGCCCTCTTCAACATGACATAAAACAAGAAACACAAATCTGGAGCCACAGCTCGAATTCAGGAACCTTGATGTGGGCAAAACTGCAAATACAGGTCCTAGAATTCCACTAGAAATAATTCATGATTAGCCTTGCATAGCTTCCCAACTAAATACCTACCATACACAAAACTAGGTGGATCGGATCACTCTTTCATCAGGGACATGCTTCATGCAATTTAAGAAAAATCTTTGCATTATACTTTTCCATGCACATTCCAAATTGCACCAACTCTCTCTGTTACTTACCATCCCCCACCACCTTTTTTTCTGGGGTGACTCAAAAACTGCTTACAAAGTGCTGACACTTAGAAGAGTCAGAGAAAGAACAGAAGCAACCAACCAGAAATCCATGTAGAAAATCCGCTTTGTATGGAGGAAGAAGCTGAGGGAACAGTTGCTGTCGCATTACTTGCAGCACTTTTGTTGCTCCTGCACAAAGATTGCAAAACCAAATCCAGCTTTAAAAATGAGCAGGACTAGGATGTGTAATATTAGAGTCAAAATTTGAAACCGGGGATTTTCTAGAGGCAAACTTACCCCGATGACATATACAGGCAATTATCATAACCTGCATAAATAAACACAAATAAGCTCATTAATGACTCCTCCATCTATAAATGGATCCTGCATCTGTGCCATAGCGCATAACTGGATCCCCAATATGACTTCATGAATGTGAAAATGAGTTTGAGCATGTGCCAATATATAATAGCCATCTGTAAAATTGACCTTTCTTTCTCAATTTTACAGATGGCTATAAAATTGACCTTTCTTTTAGGGCCCCACTTAGAACATGGCAAATATCATACAAAGGAAAGGAAATAGAGACACAGACAGATTCCACAATTTCTTGTTGGTTATCAAGGAAAACAAGAATATGAAATACAGTCAATCCATGAACAAAAAATTTATTGCATGGGTCATTTACATTTCATTTTTCTTAATTTTTAATCAATGCAAACAAATTTTCACTCAAGAGAAAATGCAATGGCAAATTGATTTCCTCTCTTTTCTCACAAAATCTTAATCCAACATAGCCTTAAGAGAGAAGCCACAAGTATGCATAAAAATGTCAAATGTTATAACAGGCAAAGTCCAACCTATCAAGTATTTATGATTTGATTTGACTTTTCAAATAATTTTTTGTGCCTTTGAAAGAAAAAATTGCATTTGGCATTCCAAATCGAAAGGAAAAAAAAAACGCTCAGATTGAGGACAAAATACAATTTTTTTTCACATACTCAGGTTTTCTGCAGACAATGAAACATTTGGGAAACCCTGTTGACATGATCCGCAGGGGAACAAGTAAGATTTGTTTTCCCCGAATGGTTAAAGAGTCCACGAGCATATTCATATAAAATCAGAATGGCCAGACAAGAGAAAGAAATTAAGTCCAAAATAAATGATTGAATTTTACTGTTCTAGCATACATACTTGGGTTCTTATCGACTTTTACTCCCGTCCCTCCAAAGCTGCAGGCAATATCAGTTGCTCCATTTTGCTGGTAATAACTGTTGAATGCATAAGAAGCATGAGAAACTACACTATCTGGCTCAAAGCATGGCTGACTAGGCTGAATAGCAGAACAATCCACATTCCCTGAACCACAAGCCCAATCTAAGGCATTCTGCAACTCCTTTTCAGAAGCCTTTGACGAGGCGATGCACCATGTTCCATTTGAACTGGTAACATTTGCCTCCGTGGTCATGGTTACAGCACCTTTTCCAGTCAAATCAAGGTTATAGACACTTGTTTGGTCTGGATAAAATAACCCCCAGTTCCTTTCAGATTCCAACCCAGGCTTCCTATTCTCGTTAAATAATGAGAATATATACACATCCAGCTCCTCTCCAACCTTTGCAGGAGTACCAGTATCGTTTATGACATGGCGAATCAGATTGGTATTGTATATCTGAGCATTATCAGGAGTTGCAGCTTTCTCCTTGGGAGATCCTTTGGTAGGCCAGCCTGTCTCAGTGACCATAACTTTGATTGTTCTGAAATTTAAAGCCATTAGTGCAAAATAGATGGCATCAATCTGGGCATCAAACATGTTTGTGTAAAGCAAACCAGTGTTTGAATCAATAACTTCCGATGATGATTCAAATAAAGCATAATCTAGAGAAACATTGTGGGGGGAATCTCTATAGGCATAATAAGGATATACATTAACCATGAAAGGTGAACGATTCTCAGCAAGGAATTCCAACATAGGCCTCAGAAAGAATGCAAAGCTGCTATTAAAAGCCCCAGCAGAGGGTGGGAATGATCGGGACAAAATTCCAAGAGAATGCGTACTTGAAACTTTAATCTTCTTATGCAAACCAGCTTTTCTCAGAGCAGTGAAGACATTTTGCATCGCAGGCATAACTAGTGCAGAGACATTATTGGGGCTTTCTGTGACTTCAGCACCAACAGTTATGTGTGTGATCTTTGTAGCTGGGTAGTAAGGGAGGATACTGTTCTTTAGCCAAGTGTCTGCATTTGATTGGAACTGGGAGAATGGCAACAAATCAGAATTTGGAATCCCAATCATGAGTTCAATTCCCGTATTTGCAAAGGCCTTGAGAACCTGAATATTAGAATCATAGATTCTTAAATACTTAATTTTTTGAAGTTGAGACAACTGTGCTACTTTGTCAGGTGTAGGAAGGTCATCAGCATTTCTTCCGTAGCAAACCCCAACTGTGCTTCCCCAACAAGTCTCTGTACAAAAAAAGACAAAATTCAGAGCTCTGAACCGAAGGTGCTATGGCATTTAAGATAGAGCAAGCACATAATCTCCCCAACTATGATCATTCTATTTATATGAATAGACACTCTGCAAACCAATAAGCCTAAAACATTAATTTGCCAGCATTGCTAATAAAACTGACGCAAATTTTGATCAAATCACTACAAGCAAATCAAATCCCTTGTCAAAAACTTAAGAAAGAGGCAAACAATAAATTGAGAATCCCACAAAACCGCTGACTCCTCTTCAGCATTTCAATGAACAAGCTTGCAATTGCGTTTGGGTTCTCAAGCAACTCTTTAGTGCCTCGCTTCCACAGAGCCAGCATTACACAGGATATTTAGCATACCAACTATGTAGAAGCTAATCAAAATGTTATTGGCATCAGGCCGGCAATTTCACTTTCTTTAACCATTGAAATCCTGTTCATTGCACTGCTCTACCTTCACACTATGTTAATGACACGACAAGCCTGAAACATGAGTTTTACACATCAAGTGCAGCTGCTAAATAAATTGATCCAGTGCTTCAAATCAATGTTTTAAAAGGCATAGGCTTAAGGCAAGGCGTTTTAACCCTCAAGAGGCAAGGCATGTGTAAGCCTTATGAGAATTTTATTTTTAGATAAAGATATGTAAATACAAATATTTTAAAAATTAATAAAATCAAAAATATAATGTAAAAAATCAAACATAATTTGAAAACTGCTTGTTGGCCATTCAAAAATCACCAACTTGAAAGAGACAGCTATAATACTATAAAAATCAAATCATTTTCAAGATCTACGATACAACTCTCAATTATTTTGGAAAGGTTGGGGTTCAAGCCTTTCAGAAATTAAGTCATATTATGAAATTGCTTTATGTAAGCATGGTTTTAAAAATTTCTACCCAAATCTAACTTGAGAATCATACAACCAAAATGCATTAGCCTCAACTAAAAAGGCGCAAAAGGCGTGCCTTTTGTACCAGTGTTTTAAAAGGCGTTCGTGCAGCATGCCTTGAGGTGTTTTGGGCTTAAAACACCCTAAGGCGTAAGTGGAAATGCAAAAATCCAAAAAGGCGCATGCCTGGACAAGGCATACGCCTCAGGTGTAAATACTTGCCTTCAAATCAAATGTAAGGCGTACGCATTTTGGGCTGCTTGATTTAAAACATAAATTAAAAAAAAAAAAAAACAAAGATGAGTGAGAAGGGACTAGGTGTAGCGGATTTGAAGCCCCACCCCAGAATTAACACACACAAAGAGACACCAAATTTTAACGTGATTCAGCCAATACTGCCTATGTCCATGGTTGCACTGCAACAATCCACTAATCAGTTGAGAAAAATAATTATAGGGAGTAATTTCTCTCACAAAAGGAAGACACAGATGAAACTAATTTCTCTCATTTGTTCAAACACTAACAACGTGACGAGCTTGATTTTCAAAGATGTTCAGCATGTACCGTTTTTTATTGCACTTGATATCGCCTTTGAGGTTTGATGATGATGGGTATTGTAATACCTTTTGTAATGGCCAATGGAAGCTCTCAAAAGGGCACTTGTAGTTGCTCAAGGGAGGAAGTCATCTAGCTTTTATGTAATGCAAGTTTCGATCTCTACCAACTCTGTGAACGCGATTGATGTTGTTGGTTCTTCAAAGTTGTGGCACAAGCAGCTCGGCCACATGAGCGAGAAGGGAGTATAGGGGATTTGAAGCCCCACCCAAAATTAACACACACAAAGAGAGACCAAATTTTAACGTGGTTCAGCCAATATTGCCTATGTCCATGGTTGCACTGCGACAATCCACTAATCAATTGAGAAAAATAATTATAGAAAGTAATTTCTCTCACAAAAGGAAGAAACAGATGAAACTAATTTCTCTCTATTTTTTTCTCCCGATGGATATCTCACTGGTTGATCATTGTAGATCCAACCAATACATTTCCAACTAATGGAGTCCCATATTTATAGGACAAGGGGTGGAAACAATTCTCTTCTCTCGTCAACAAAATACAGCCACCTAACTTGAACTTTCTTCAGGTCAACCATGGCCCCTCTCAATCAAGTCTGGTGTACTTCTAGACTGGCAACTTCAACACTAGTAGGCATGGTTTAAAATAAAGGTCGCGACCGTTACGTAACGCCGTTACTTAACAGTTTTTTGGATTACCGATACTATTACATACCGCGAAATCGGTGGGAAGAAAAACCACGGCCATAGCGGTCGTTACAGACCGCAATTGTTACGTAAATGCTGCTAGGGCCGTTACATAACCGTTACAGAACTACTACACCAAAAAATTATTTTATTTTTTACTTTTTATTCTCACTTTTTCCCTCTCTTTCATATATCATTCTCAATAGACCATGTGGGAAGAGGGGGAAAAGATTATAAAGAGGATGACAATGATACAAAATTTTCTTTTCAACTATTTTATATTTGTATTATTTGTATGTCTTATAAGTCTAATAGATTAATGGTGTATAATGTATTTTGTTTTATTAATTAATTTAGCACACATAAAATTTATCACAAATAAGAAAAATGAGAAGTATAAATAAGCACACATGTAATTTTTCTATCAATGGTGGTTTAAAACAAATGTAAACTTGTTGCCCTTACCAAATAACTTAGTTACTCGAACTAAAGGATCCAAAATACACTAAAACTCTTTCCAAGAAAAGCTAAAAGCTTAAAACATGCAAGTACGCTAATATGAACAGTGTTGTGCGTGCTTCAAAAACATTCACGGTCGTTACACCCGCTTCCTGTTATGTAACATCCGCTACTCCTGCTTCCCGTTACACCCATTACCATTACATTACGCTACCCACGACCGCGATTTAAAACCATGCTAGTGGTCTATGAAATACCTAACAATTCTCCCCCTCCATACCCACCAGAGGAGAATGCTATTGTGAGGTATTACTTTTGTCATTCAAACGAGTGGACTAATAGCAGGAACCCATTTCAGCCAGTTCCCCTACAAAGTTCAAACTTATTGTGACGTATTACTTTTGTCATCATGTCTAAACCATTGTCATCAATATGAATCTTTTCAAGCTCCAACAACTTTGAGTCTAGAACATTCCATATCCAATGATACCAATCATCAATGTGCTTCAACCGTCCGTTAAAAGTAGAATTTTTGCTGAGGTGTATAGCACTCTGACCATCGCAAAACAAAACATACCTCTTATGCTTAAAACCAAGTTCGCTTATGAACTTCTTCATCCACAACATCTCTTCACATGCCTTTGTCACAGCAATAAACTCAGCCTCCGACGTAGACAAGGCAACACACTTCTGCAACTTAGATTGCCAAGACACAGCTTCCCCTGCAAAGGTAATCATGTAACCTGAAGTAGACTTCCTTGTGTCAATATCATCAGCCATATCTAAATCAGCCTCAAGCACAAGCTTGCTAGTGCTAGTGCCAAAAACCAAACTTTACTTGGAAGTACCACATACATATCTTAATATCCAATGTAAACAAACTTTACTTGGAAGTACCACATACATATCTTAATATCCAATGTACTGCATTCCAATGCTCCTTTCCCGAATTGGACATAAAACGGCTCACTGTACCAACTCCGTATGCAATGTCATGCCTAGTGCACGCCATGGAATACATAAGACTACCAACTGCTGATGTATAAGGAACATTTTGCATATACTCCTTGTCAGCATCACTCAAGGGAGCTTGTTTCTTACTAAGTTTAAAGTGAGTAGTAAGCGGTGTACTAATTACATTTGCTTTATCCATGTGGAATCGCTGAAGTACCTTGTCAATGTACTTCTCTTGAGATAGCCATAACCACTTACTCTTCCTGTCACGAACAAGAGAAATTCTGAGAATCTGTCTCACAAGACCCAAGTATTTCATAGCAAATACTTTGTGTTGCTCCATCTTTAACTAACTGACCCCTAAGAACCTCTACACAAACACACAATGATCTGAAGTAGTCTTCATATAACATTGTTGAGCCATAAACTACTCAAACTTTTTGTAGCACTACCTAGAGCCTGTTTCAAGTCATACAAATTCTTCTTCAACTTGCAGACATAGTACTCCTTGCCTTGGGCAAGAAAACCCTCTGGTTGCTCCATATATATCCTCCATCAAATCACCATGAAAGGAAGTTGTCTTCACATCCATCTACTCAACCTCCAGGTCAAGGTTGGCTGTCAAACTCAAAACAGCTTGGATTGAAGACAATTTACCACAAAAGAGAAAATCTTCTCAAAATCTACACCTTTCTTTTGACCAAAGTCTTTCACAACAAGTCTAGCTTTGTATTGTGGACGTTAAGTGTCACTTTCATGCTTCATTGACCAAAGCCTTTCACAAGAAGTCTAGCTTTGTATTGTGGACGTGAAGTGTCACTTTCATGCTTTTCTACCCCTTAGACAATTTCTCCAACTAAAATGTATGGTTGTCTTATAAGGATTTCATTTCATCCTCCATAGCTTCAACCCACTCTGATTTCTATTCACTCTCAACTACCTCTGTGTAGCATGTAGGTTCTCCCCCGTCAGTGAGGAGCACATGTCACTTTCATGCTTCATTGACCAAAGCCTTTCACAACAAATCTAGCTTTGTATTGTGGACGTGAAGTGTCACTTTCATGCTTTTCTACCCCTTAGACAATTTCTCCAACTAAAATGTATGGTTGTCTTATAAGGATTTCATTTCATCCTCCATAGCTTCAACCCACTCTGATTTCTATTCACTCTCAACTACCTCTGTGTAGCATGTAGGTTCTCCCCCGTCAGTGAGGAGCACATGTCACTTTCATGCTTCATTGACCAAAGCCTTTCACAACAAATCTAGCTTTGTATTGTGGACGTGAAGTGTCACTTTCATGCTTCACCCTGTAAACCCATCGATTCTACAAAGCTTTTCTACCCTTAGACAATTTCTCCAACTAAAATGTATGGTTGTCTTGTAAGGATTTCATTTCATCCTCCATACCTTCAACCCACTCTGATTTCTATTCACTCTCAACTACCTCTGTGTAGCATGCAGGTTCTCCCCCATCAGTGAGGAGCACATACTCTTCCGATGAATACTGTGTGGAGGGTTGACTGTTTCTCAAACCTCCTGGCTCTACAGTAGGAACCTCCTGCTGAACATCATCAGCCTCTAGCGAAATATCCATGCCCTTGGCAGTTTCATGATCACCCTCAGCCTGATCATCTTGAACATGAACTGGCGCATCATTATGGTCATTGATGCCTTCTACACCTGTTGACTTTGAAATAGGAGCTAGATTCAAATCAGTCAAAATATCATAAATTCGAGTTTCTAATTTCTTAGCTTTGTCAATGTTTTCAATGGTTTGGTCTTCCATAAAGACAACATCACGACTTCTAACAAGCCTTTTAGAAATAGGATCATACAGTCTATTCATCCTCTCTACTAAACCATTCAGCTGAGGAGTCTTTGGTGGTGTCCTTTGATGTCTAATCCCTTGTTGCTTACAATAAGCATCGAATGGTCCACAGTGCTCGCCACCATTATTGGTGCAAGCACACTTTAGTTTCTTCCCTGTTTGATGTTCAACGGAGGCTTGAAACTTTTTGAACTTGTCAAGAACCTAACTGATCTATGGATCTCAATGCATAAACCCACAATTTCCTGAAATGATAGTTTATGAAAGTAACAAAATATAATGCACCACCTATTGTTCGTACCTTCATAAGACCGCATACATCCGAATGTACCAATTCAAGTTTGCATGGTTTCCTAGAAGGAGAATGACTCTTGAAGGAAACCGTTTTTGCTTTCCCAGCAAGGCAATGAGCACATTTGCTCAACTTTGCATCTTTCAGCTCTAGAAGCAAATTCTTCTTAACTAGGCAACCTAGTGTTAGGTATTCCATAGCCAACCAGTGTTGAAGTCAGAACCACACCAGACTTAACTGGGAGGGGCTGCTACAGCCATTGTTAACCTGAAAAAAGTTCAAGTTAGGTGGCTGTATATTGTTGACGGGGAAAGAAAATTGCCTCCTCCCCTTGTCCTATAAATATGGGAATTCATTTGTTGGAAATGTATCGGTTGGATCAACAAGGATCAACCAGTGAGATATCCACCAAGAGAAAAAAATAGAGAAAAATTAGTTTCTTCTGTTTCTTCCTTTTGTGAGAAAGTTACTCCCTGTAATTATTTTTCTCAACTGATTAATTGATTGTTGCAATGCAACCGTGGACGTAGGCAATATTGTCATAACCACATTAAAATTTGGTGTCTCTTTGTGTGTGTTAATTCTGGGTGGGGCTTCAAATCCCCTACAAACTGATATTAGAGCCATATTAGGCTAGATCAGAGTCATTTGTGGCAAATTGGAACTGGAAACTCCAGTTGCATAAAAGAGACTCATAAAAAGAGGTTGCTCTAATCAGAGTTTGGAGCATATCAATTTGTTCTCCTCAGTGAGATGCCAAATCGGGGCCCAAACGATGGAGTAATCGGTTCAGAAATTTTATGGACCCCGCACTACTGTTGTTCTTCAAATTTAAAGAAGTTGTAGGGGATTAGTGGATTGTTGTGGTGCAACTGTGGGCATAGGCAATATTGGCCGAACCACACTAAAATTTAGTCTCTCTTTGTGTGTGTTATTTTTGGGTGGGGCTTTAAATCCCCTACAGCTTCTTCTCCATCTAAACTTTGTTGATTTAGATTTAGATTTACAAATTTGCAATTTATGAAACTTTAGAAATATTAGAGTATTATTCCGTTATGATAGAGCAATTTATGACATTACGACGACGCCACGCTTACGTCAGTGCTTTAGATGCTCCCTTCTCCTTTTTTTTAAAAAAAATAAAAGAAACTTCTCCTAAAAGAACAAAGGGGAACGAAAAAAAAACCTTTGCAATTTGAAGAACTACTCCATCGTCTGGGCTCCGATTTGGCTTCCATCAAGTGTGTTGGAATCGTCTCACCGAGGAGAACAAATTGGTATGCTCCAAAACTCTTATTAGAGCAACGTTTTTTAATGGATCACTTTTGTGCAACTGGAGTTTTCAATTCCGATCTGCTACAAATGATTCTAATCTAGCCTAATCTGGCTCTAATACCAATTTGTATAGGGGATTTGAAGCCCCACCCAAAGTTAACACACACAAAGGGACACAAAATTTTAACGTGGTTCGGACAATATTGCCTACGTCCACTGTTGCACTACAACAATCCACTAATCAATTGAGAAAAATAATTACAGGGAGTAATTTCTCTCACAAAAGGAAGAAACAGATGAAACTAATTTCTCCTTATTTTTTTCTCCTGATGGATATCTCACTAGTTGATCCTTGTTGATCCAACGTCATTTCCAACAAATGGAATCTCGGGGGAGAAGATAATTTTTTTCTCCCGTCGACAAAATGCAATCACCTAACTTGAACTTTCTTCAGGTCAACAATGGCTGCAACAACCCCACTCAGTTAAGTCTGGTGTGCTTCTAGGTTAGCGGCATCAACACTGGTGGGCTATGGAATACCAAACACTAGGTTGCTTAGTCAAGAAGAATTTGCTTCCAGAGCTTAAAACTGCAAAGTTGAGCAAATGTGCTCATTGCCATGTCAAGAAGCAGAAATGAGTTTCCTTCAAGAGTCATTCTC
Organism: Malania oleifera; assembly: GCF_029873635.1. Taxonomy (NCBI): domain Eukaryota; kingdom Viridiplantae; phylum Streptophyta; class Magnoliopsida; order Santalales; family Ximeniaceae; genus Malania; species Malania oleifera. The sequence continues at coordinate 89,957,628 of NC_080422.1, forward strand.
CTTCTAGGAAACTAGACAAACTTGAATTGGTACATTCGGATGTATGCAGTCCTATGAAGGTACGAGGTGATGCATTATATTTTGTTTCATAGCATTATTCCAGGAAATTGTGGGTTTTATTCCAGGAAATTGTGGGTTTATAAGCATTGAGATCCAAGGATCGGGTTCTTAACAAGTTCAAAGAGTTTCAAGCCTCTGTTGAACTTCAAACAGGAAGAAACTAAAATGCGTTGGCACCGATAATGGTGGCAAGTACTGTGGACCATTCGATGTTTATTGTAAGCAACAAGGAATTAGACATCAAAAGACACCACCAAAGACTCCTCGGCTGAATGGTTTAGCAAAGAGGATGAATAGGACGTTGATGAAGAGAGTTAGATGCTTGCTTTCTAAAGCTAAGCTACTGAGTTCTTTCTGTGGCGAGGCACTATACACAGCCGCCTATGTTATTAACTTATCTCCAGCTATTGCCTTGAATACAGATGTTCCTGACAGAGCGTGGTATGAAAAGGATATTTCCTATGATCCATTGCGAGTGTTTGGGTGCAATGCTTTTGTACATGTACCCAAAGATGAAAGATTCAAGCTAGACGTCAAGACAAAACGGTGTATTTTCATCGGCTATGGGTAGAATGAGTTTGGCTATAGTTTGGCTATAGACTGTATGATCCTATTTTTAAAAGGCTTGTTAGAAGTTGTGATGTTGTCTTTATGGAAGACCAAACCATTGAAGACATTGACAAAGCTGAGAAATCAGAAACTCGAAGTTACGATATTTTGACTGATTTTGAATCCAACTCATGTTTCACAGTCAACAGGTCTAGCATCAATGACCCTAATGATGCACCAGTTGATGTCTGAGGGTAATCATGAAACTGCCGAGAGCATGGATATTTCACCAAGGTTCCTACCGTAGAGCCAAGAGGTTTGAGAAACCGTCGACCCACCACACGGTATTCACCGAAAGAGTATGTGCTCCTCACTGCGGGGGAGAGAACCTGCATGCTACAAAGAGGCAGTTGAGAGTGAACAGAAATCATACATTTGAGCTGGTGAAATTTGCCTAGGTATTAAAGCTTTGAAGAATCGGTGGGTTTACAAGGTGAAGCACGAAAGTGACACTTCACGTCCACGATACAAAGTTGGACTTGTTGTGAAAGGCTTTGATCAAAAGAAAGGTGTAGATTTTGAGGAGATCTTCAATCCGAGTTGTTTTGAGTTTGAGCAGATGGATGTGAAGACAGCTTTCCTTCATTGTGATTTGATGGAAGAGATATACATGGAGCAACCAGAGGGTTTTCTTGCCAAAGGAAAGGAGGATTATGTCTACAAGTTGAAGAAGAGTCTGTATGGCTTGAAACAGGCTCCTAAGCAATGGTACAAAAAGTTTGAGCAGTTTATAGCTCAACAAGGCTCTATGAAGACTACTTCAGATCACTGTGCATTTTTGTAGAGGTTCTCTTATCTATGTCGACGATATGCTTATTGTTGGACACAAATCCTCAAGGATCAGTCAATTAAAGATGGAGTTAAACAAAGTATTTGCTATGAAAGACTTGGGTCCTACAAGACAAAATCTTGGAATTTCTATTGTTCGCGACAGGAAGAGTAAGCCATTATGGCCAATCTCAAGAGATAAATTAAGAAGGTACTTCAGCAATTCCGCATGAATAAAGCTAAAGTAGTTAGTACACCTCTTGCTACTCACTTTGAACTTAGTAAGCAACAAGCTCCCTTGAGTGATGCTAACAAGGAGTATATGCAAAATGTTCCTTATACATCAACAATTGGTAGTCTTATGTATGTCATGGTGTGCATCAGGCCTGACATTGCATACATAGTTGGTACAGTGAGCCATTTTATGTCCAATCCAGAAAAGGAGCATTGAAATGCAGTACAATGGATATCAAATCTACGTGGTACTTCCAAGTTAAGTTTGGTTTTTGGCACTGTCAAGCCCGAGCTTGAAGGCTACACTAATTCAGATATGGCCGATGATATTGACACAAGGAAGACTACTTCAGGTTACATGATTACCTTTGCAAGGGAAGCTGTGTCTTGGCAATCTAAGTTGCAGAAGAGATGTTGTGGATGAAGAAGTTCATAAGTGAACTTGGTTTTAATAAAAAGAGGTATGTTTTGTTTTGCGATAGTCAGAGTGCTATACACCTCAACAAGAATTCAACTTTTCACGGACGGTCAAAGCACATTGATTTTCGGTATCATTGGATATGGAATGTTCTGGACTCAAAGTTGCTAGAGCTTGAGAAGATTCATACTAATGACAATGGTTCAGACATGATGACAAAAGTAATACCTCACAATAAGTATGAACTTTGCAAGGAACTGGCCAAAATGGGTTCCTGCTAGAAGTACACTCGTTTGAATGAGCATTCTCCTCCGATGGGTATGGAGGGGGAAAATTGTTAGGTATTCCATAGCTCACCAGTGTTGAAGCCGCCAGTCTAGAAGCACACTAGACTTGACTGAGAGAGGCTACTGCAACCATTATTGAAGCATTTGTTGGCAAAATGTCTATATAATGTCTCTTATATTTGGCCTCTGTTGAACTTTAGGTAAAGGTTTCAAAATCCTGTGCATGAGATTATGTGCGTCTATCTGTTTGTAATGTTTTAAAGCAGCTCGCAACCCCCAGTTTAAATTTCAAGTTTTAATAGGAGTTAGATGCTTTGGTGGATGTGCTGAATTGCACTTCAATTCAATTCAACATCGAATTTTAATTATGGGAATTGAGTTATATATGGTATTTATTTATATATAGATTCATTAAGAATTTCCATGTTGTGTGGAGGACATAGTTGGCAAATGGCTGCATGGTGGCCTTTGGTTTTTGAGTTAATAATTTTAAACAAGTATTATAAATTCAACAAACAGTTTTTAAGCTGGAAAGTTCTTGTTCTAGCATTCTAAACTAAGACGAGATAAGTTTTTGCTTCGGACTTTGAAGTAGTTAAAATTTTAAAAATTTATTATTTTTATTGTGATTTAATGGAGTCATAAAATTTGACACGGATATATGGAAAGACTGCCAAAATAAATAAATAAATAAAAATGCGATGCATAATGCAGTAATATGTTGTCTTGGAACCCACTTTTGTTGTGTTTTGAAACATGTCCTTTTCAAATTTGAATTCTATTATAAAATGTTGCATGCTAGAGCTGTTAGGCGTAAGCCTCAACTAAACAGACGCAAAAAGCATTCTTTTTTGTAAAAACGCGTTGGAATATGGTGTTTTAGATTGAGCATCAATGCGTTTTAAGCATGCCTTACGTTGAGGCGGGCCTCGATTGAGCCTTTTAAAACATTAAAAAGTACCATTAACAAAAATTAATAACGAATATACAGTTGAATATATTGTATTCCGGCGACGGTGTCTGATGCATGGTTTGTGATATGTTGGATGGGAAAATGTTTTGTTTATAGACGGCATGCTGCCTAATTTTTTATAAAATTTTTCCCACCCAAAATATTCAAAGTATATAAACCAAGTGCCGAATGATTAACAGATCAACATGCTAACGGCATGCTGCCGAAATTTTTATAAAATTTTTCCCACCCAAAATATTCAAAGTCTATAAACCAAGTGCCGAATGATTAACAAATCAACATGCTATTACGTTGAGGCGGGCCTCAATTGAGCCTTTTAAAACATTAAAAAGTACCATTAACAAAAATTAATAACGAATATACAGTTGAATATACTGTATTCCGTTGACGGTGTCTAGTGCATGGTTTGTGATATGTCAGATGGGAAAATGTTTTGTTTATAGACGGCATGCTGCCGAATTTTTTATAAAATTTTTCCCACCCAAAATATTCAAAGTATATAAACCAAGTGCCGAATGATTAACAGATCAACATGCTAGACTTTATTCTAAAGGATTATTGCATAATTAATGCAGTCATGATTATAGTTGATTAACTCACCATGAATGAAAAGAGTTGTTTTTTGTAGGTCTTTACTATTTCCTGAGGGTCGATCTAAATGGCATGAAGCTCAAGTAGTGTTCCAGTGATGGTATTGTTGTCTATAGGGGGGAAATTATCACCAGAGTAGAAGGTGTTAGTTATTACGCTGATTCGATCAATTCGAATTGGCCATAGGTGTAAATTAAATAAACTGTATTCGAAAATATACAAATATTTGGATCAATATGCAATGCAGGTGACTGCAAGATACCCTATGCGAGGGTTCAATGGTACAGTCTTCTATGAGGTTGTTCCTGTAACTGATGATTACAACGAACATTGTGTTCGATGCACACTGTGTAGGTCTGACTTATTTAACTACGCAGTTATATGTTGAAACTATTCCTCAAATGGGTGTCACCCCGAATAGGCAGCCAGGGGCACCCCGGAGCATTTGGTCAGTGGAGGAAAAGACCCAACAAACACGTCATATTGACATGAGTGCGGGAGTTGGTGATATGCCTACAATGGATTTCAATGAATGTTCAGGATCGTCGTTCGAGCCGCCGACGTACGAAACACCTGTTCTTGACACGGATGATCGGGGAGGTTGTGAAGAAATTCTGATAAAGGGTCCAGGATCGTTGTTTGCCATTGCGGACGACGCATTAGACGAGGGGATGAACATTGCGAATGATATTAATCTTCAAGATGATGACACGTACGAGCAGGAAATGGGTGAAGGGGTAAATGAGCTCCCTGATGATGTGAACCCACCCTCCTGAGAAACGAATGATGCCACATACGACGCCCAATTTATGAACGAACCTCCAATGTACGGTCATGTTGACGTAGATGTTGCAGATTTAACTGCGGAAGGGGAGGTTCCTATACGGGCGACTCGTTGGGATGAATCCTCTGAGTTGAGTAAGGGGATGCTATTCGGGTCGAATGATCAGTGGATAGCGGCAGTACGAATATATCACGCTCGAACCCACCATAACTTCCACGTTGTGCGATCTACCCCAGTATTATGGGTTATTTGGTGTAAGGAGTTCGATTGCGGATGGAGAGTGCGTGCAATGTATCGGATGAAACACCGATTATTCGAAATCACCTAATATGATGGTTCGCATAAGTGTTTGAACGAACTTCTTTCGCAGGACCATAACCAAATCACATCGTCTCTCATTGCCAAAGAGATGGTGAATATAATAAGGGGAGATGTGTCGACATCAATCGTCACATTGAAAGAGTTCATAGATAGTTATTTTGGCTATTCAATCTCATATAAGAAGGTTTTATTAGGCAAACAGAAGACAATTGCCCAAGTATTCGGTGATTGGGAGATGTCCTACCAAACGTTGTCAAAGTGGATGGAAGCAATGCACGCGTACAAACCTGAAACTATAGTTAAGTGGAGGCAGACCCCAATTCCAGGTAGCGAGAACACTACAACATTTGTATCCGTATTTTGATCATTTACAACATCTATTCAGGGTTTTCGTCACTGCCCTCCCATCATATGTGTAGACGGGATACACTTGTACGGTAAGTATAAGGGCAAACTTCTAATTGCGACATGCCCGGATGCAAATAAACATATTTCCCCTTACATTTTCTATTGTCCAAGAGAAAAGCCTAGACACATGGAATTGGCAACCACCATGTGCCCACCACCGATTCTCCCTTCAACACGTGGTCAGCAACTTTAATACGAAAGTACGGAGTGTCAATCTTAAGCTTATGGTCGGGAAGGGAGCATCAGATAAGAAAATTTAACAAGTGCATAGAGAGGATATTCGATGAGAGTGGAGAACCAGCAAAGTCATTTTTCGATCAAATCCCTGCTCACATGTGAACTCAGTGCCACGACGGTGGAAGAAGGTATGGAAACATAACCTACCTTGTGGAATGTTTCAACGTCGTCCTGAAAGGCGAAGCTTCCCAACAACGACCCTTATGCAACTAACATTTTATTGCGTTGCACATTATTTCAATATCCGACGGGAGGCTGCTCGTAACGCAATATATGGAGGAAATGTATTCACTCCGCATATCTTGCTAGCGATGGAACGAAAGAAGCTGAAAGCAACTGGACATCGAGTCACAACGTTCAACCTGTTTAGGGGTAGTTTTGGCATCACAACCGCGCAAATTGGGGCCACATAAAGGAAACAACGTCCAAACTTTGAGCATTTAAGGTAGGCGCGAATGCTACCCAATATGTTGAATCATGTTGGAGCACTACATAGCACTATGCGAATCATGCCGCGGTTTTTCATCCGATTATGCACAAGGCGGTATTGGCCAACATTCTCGTTGCCGACTTTGCAGAAAATCTTACATATGCTCGACATAAAGGTAGGCCTAGAAGTTCACGTATATACAATGAGATGGACGCAAGGGAAAATAGGAAGAACGTGCAGCGTCATCATCAAGAAGGTCATAACCGCACAAGGTGTAAGAGAACACAACCTGGGGATGCAACTGAACCTTCGCACTCACTTACCACTTGTAGGGTTCCGTGTAGATGTCATATTATTAGTATATTGATTGTATTTCATTGGTACCTTTTGTAGGATTCGACCCAGGGTCGTCTGATGCTAGTATACTGTCGAGAGGGCACGTAGTTAGTCCATGATCTGATAGATGCAGGTGTCTACCTCGTTAGATGGATACGAGATGCGGGCTTCTATAGGATTTATCAGATTGGCCATATCCAGCTGGATTGACATCTAGTGACTGCTTTTGTGGAGCGATGGAGACCAGAGACGCACACGTTCCACCTACCGCACGAGGAGGCGACTATCACCCTCCGGGACGTTGCGGTTTTGTTCAAACTGCCGATTGATGGGAGGTCTGTCACTGATCGTACTACTGGACCAGTAAAGCAGAGAGCAGCCGGTTAGGGAGGAGCAATGACCAGCTGCCGATTGATGGAGACTAAGTTATGTGTCAGTTTGGCTATCGGCAAGGCATTCCCAACCGCTTTTTGACCTCAGGGCTAGATGCACATGGGGAGGACCTACATGAGATTGATGGATGCGGCGCAATGCTCCTCCCTGACAGGCTGTTCTCTACTCTACTAGTCCTGCAGTACGACCAGTGATGGGTCTCCCATCAATCAGCAACCCGAACAAACCACAACGTCCTAGAGGGTTATAGTCGCCTTCCCGTGCAATAGATGCAATGTGTGCATCTTTGGTTTCCATCGCCCCACAAAGGCAATCACTAGATGTCAATCCAGTTAGATATGGTCAATCTAATAAATCTCATAGAAACCCGCATCTCGTATCCATCTAACAATGCAAGCATCTGCATCTATCCAGTCGTGGACTAACTACGTGCCCCCTCGACAATATAAGGGGTCGACATGAGAATCGGTCCACGCTCGACTGGACCGATGCTGATCCCCCATCGTCAGGACACTGGCATCAATATAATATTTATATGACATACAAAACCCTATAAGTGGTAAGTTAGTGCGAAGGCCCAGCTGCACCCTCAGGTTGTGTCCTTCTCGAACACCTTGTGCGGTTATGTCCTTCTTGATGACATATGTTGCACATGATATTTTTCCTACCTTCCCTTGCGTCCATCTCATTATGTATACGTGAACTTCTAGGCCGACCTTTATGTCGAACATATGCAAGATTTGCCTGCAAAGTTGGTAGCGAGGACGCTGGCCAATACGCCTCATGCATAATCGGATGAAAATTCGCGGCATATGTCGCATAGTGCTCGGCAGTGCTCCAACATGACTCAACATACTGGACAGCGTTTAGCTGTGTCTCTACACATGCAGCGAGAAGGTGGGAGCAGAGAAAGTGTAAAGCTTGCCACTTCTCACATGCTCATTCACATCTACCATGAATGCTCAAAGTTTGGACGTTGTTTCCTTTATGTGACCCCGATTGTGCAGTTGTGATGCTAAAAACTACCCCTGGACTGCTTGAACGTCATGACTCGATGTCCGGTCGCCTTCAACTTCCTTCGTTCCACCGCTAGTAGGATATGCGAAGTGAATACATTTCCTCAAGATATTGCGTTACAAGCAGGCTCCCGTCGGATATTGAAATAATATGCAACGCGAGCCGTTATTAGGAGGCTACGAGCACCTTTCAAGATGGCGTTGAAACATTCTACAAGGTTAGTGGGTCATGTTTTCATACCTTCTTCCACCGTCATGGCACTGAGTCTACATATGAGAAGGGATTTGATCGAAAAACGACTTTATTGGTTCTCCATCCTCATCGAATATCCTCTCCATCCACTTGTCAAATTTTCTTATATGATGCTCCCTTCCCACTCGCTCAGTCATACGCTTAAGATTGACACTCCGTACTTTCCCATTAAAGTTGGTGACCACATGTCGAAGACAAAATCGGTGGTGGGCACGTGGTGGTTGTCAATCAAGATTGCGTTGCACTGCAGCGAGAATTCCTAGATGCTGATCTGATACAAGGCAAATGTCATCCCTATCGGTAATGGAACGAAGACAACACAAAAACCAATTCCATGTGTTCAGGCTTTCTTCTTGAACAATAACAAATGCAATGAAAAATATTTGCCTATTTTCATCCGGGCACGTCGCAATTAGGAGTTTGCCCTTGTACTTACCATACAAGTTTGTCTCGTTCACACATGACAGGAGGGCAGTGACGAAAACCCTGAATAGACGCTGCAAACGACCAAAATACGAATACAAATGTTACAATGTTCTCGTTACCTGGAACAGAAGTCCACCTCCACTTAACTACAGTCCCAAGATTGAACGCGCATATCGCTTCCATCCACTTTGATAACGTTTGCTAGGACATCTCCCAATCGCCAAATACTTGGGCAATTACATTTTGTTTGCCCAACCAAACCTTTTTATACGAGATCAAATAGTCAAAGCGACGATCTATGAACTCTTTCAATGTGGGGATTGATGTCAACACATCTTCCCTTATTATATTCATTATCTTTCTAGCAATGAAAGATGATGTAATTTGGTTATGGTCCTACGAGAGAAATTCGTTCAAACACGTGTGCGACCACCATATTGGGTGATTCAAATAATCGGTGTTTCATCCGATACATTGCACGCACTCTCCATCCACAATCAAACTCCTTACACCTAGCAACCCATAATACTGGGGTAGATCGCACAACGTGGAAGTCATGGTGAGGTTCAAGCATGATACATTCGCACTGCCGCTATCAACTAATCCTTTGACCCGAATATCATCCCCTTACTCAGCTCAGAAGATTCATCCCAACAAGTCGCTCGTATAGGAGCTCCTCTTCCGCAATTAAATATATAGCATCTACGTCAATATGATCGTACATCGGAGGTTCGTCCATAAACTGGATGTCGTACGTGGCATCATTCGTTTCACGGGAGGGTGAGTTCACATCATCGGGGAACTCATTTGACTCTTCACCCTTTTCCTGCTCGTACGTGTCATCATCTTGAAGATTAACATCATTTGCAATGTTCATCCCCTCGTCTAATGCATTGTCTGCAATGGCGAACAACGATCCCGGACCCTCTGTCGAAACTTCTTCACAATCTCCCAGATCATCCGTGTCAAAAACAGGTATTTCATAGGTCGGCGACTCGAACGATGATCCCGGACATTCGTTGAAATCCACCTTAGCCATACCACCAACCTCCGCACTTATATCAATATGACATGTTTGTTGGGTCTCTTCCTCCACCTCAGTCAAATGCTCTAGGGGCACCCCCGACTGCCTATCCGGAGCAACACCAATTTGAGGAATGGTTTCGACATATAACTGCACAGTTAAATAAGTCGGTGAAAGAAGAAAAGATTGGAAAAATATTTCTTTCATACTTTTGTTCTTACGTACAATCCAATATATAATACAATAACCTATTCTAATCAAGGAAACAATTTCCTATTAAATGATATCAAATCCCCCATAATTACTCACTTTCCTAATTTCTATTTTATTTACAAAGATATTCTGGGTTGACATTTTAACACTCCCCCTCAAGTTGGATCATAAATATTAATCATCTCCAACTTGTTAATAAATCATCAAAACTCTATCGTCTCAAGCCTTTAGTAAGGATATCTGCAGTTTGTTCCTTGGTTGGTACATAAGTCATACATATAATTCCTTCTTCAATTTTTTCTTTGATGAAGTGTCTTTCTACCTCCACATGTTTAGTCCTGTCACGTTGGACAGGATTAAGAGAGATGCTAATAGCTGCCTTATTGTCACTGTAGAGTTTGATAGGAAGGTTCACCGGTACCCGTAATTCCTCCAATAGTTTTCGTAACCACAATCCTTCACAAATCCCTTAAGCGATTGCCCTGAATTCAGCTTCAGCACTACTACGAGCCACCACATTCTGTTTTTTGCTTCTCCAAGTCACGAGATTTCTCCAGACGAATGTACAATATCTTGTGGTGGACCTTCTATCTTCCACTGATCCTGCCCAATCTGCATCTATAAAGATCTCAATTCCCTTGCTTTCACATTTCTTAAAGAAGAGTCCTCTTCCTGGGGATCCTGGGGATCCCTTGAGGTATCTAAGGATCTTGTATACGGCATCGAAGTGAACTTCCTTTGGTGAATGCATATGTTGACTTACTACACTAACTGCAAATGCAATATCTGGTCTAGTATGTAATAGGTAGATCAGTTTACCAACCAATCTCTGATACCTCTCCTTTTCTACTGGTTTTCCACAATCTTCAACCCTCTTTACAGTTTCTATCGGGGTTTCGCTGGGTTTGCACCCTAGCATGCCAGTTTCAACTAGGAGGTCAGTAACATACTTTCGCTGTAAAACACTAATCCCTTTTTTTGTTCTTGCCACTTCCATGCCCAAGAAATACCGCATCTGTCCCAAGTCTTTAACTTCAAATTCAGTAGCCAGAACCTTCTTCAATCTCTCCATTTCTACAGTATCATCACTAGTAAGAATTACATCATCAACATACACTATTAGAACTGTTTTCTTATCACCTTCAGACTGTTGGAAGAATAGTGTATGGTCTGATTGCCCTTGTCGATACCCTTGATTCTTTAGTACCTTTGCGAATCTGTCGAACCACGCTCTCGGAGATTGTTTGAGGCCATATAACGATTTTTTTAGTTTACACACTCTATTTTCTTCACCTGTGCTACTGAATCCTAGTGGTATAGTCATGTAAACTTCCTCTTCTAATTCTCCATTTAAGAAAGCATTTTTAATATCAAGTTGTTGTAGTGGGCAATCTAAATTGGTTGCCAGGGACAAGAGAATCCGAACTGTATTTAAGTTTGTCACTGGTGCAAATGTCTCAGTAAAGCCTTTTGCAACAAGTCTAGCTTTATATCTTTCAACTGTTCCATCAGATTTACATTTCACTGTGAAAACCCATTTACAACCTACTGGCTTCTTCCCTTTCGGTAGATCTGTCAACTTCCAAGTTCCATTTTTTTCTAGGGCTCGCATTTCCTCCAAGACTGCCTCTCTCCATTCTGGTATTTCTAGAGCTTCCTAAATGTTTTTTGGTACTTTCATCCTGTCCAAATTAGAGACAAATGCACGATATCCTGTAGACAAGCTTTTATAAGACATGTATTTTGACCAAGGATATTGAGTACATGACCTGGTTTGTTTTCTGATTGCAATAGGTAGATTGATATCATCAGGTGCAGAATTGTCAGAGGAAGACTCAATTACCAGATCATGATTATTCGGAGCCATCACCGGGTCCAACGCTCTTGGTGCCTCAGGTATGAGATTCTCCTTCTCCTTTGTTTTCGACTTTCTTGAGTAAACCAGTATGTCTGCGTTGTTTTGTTCTCCTGCATCTCCCCCTGAGGGTAAGTGTTCAGTTGTGTTTGCAGATCGGGAAGTACTGTCATGGAAGACTCAATAGATGGGTCAGGGAATGAAGTAACTGGAGTATCCACAGATTCAATAGTAAAAGGATCAACCGATCTTCACTCCTCCATTTCTCCCCCTGAAGAGAGGGCTTTGAGAAATAAGGAGTGGTTTCAAAAAAAGTGACATCAAGACTAACGACGAACAGTCGTTTTGAGACCGGGTCATAGCCATTTGTAGCCTTTTTGGGTAGGTGGATAACCAATGAAAACACATTTAATGGCACGAGGATCCAATTTATCGCGATGGTGTGCATGGACATGAACAAACGCAGTACAGCCAAAAATTTTCAGTGGGAGACTGGAAGAGAGTCAAGAGAGGTAGGAAAGTTTTCCTGAAATTTCTGCAGAGGAGTGACAAATGAGAGTGCTCGACTTGGCATTCGATTAATGAGATGTGTGGCTGTTAAGATGGCATCGCCCCAAAAATAATGTTTCATGTGGGTAGTAAACATTAAAGCCCCGACTTCAAGTATATGTCTATTTTTCCGTTCAGCAACCCCATTTTGTTGAGGGGTATCCACACAAGAACTTTGATGAACAATCCCATGATTTTGAAGATAAGTTCCCAGGATGGTATTGAAATATTCCGTACCATTATCAGTACGTAGGATCTAAATATGAGTCTGGAACTGTGTATGAATCATGGTATGAAAATTGATAAAAATGGAGCTGACTTCAATTTTGTCTTTTGGTAAGTAGACCCAACAAAGACGAGTATGGTCATCGATAAAGGTCACAAACCATTTTGCATTGGTGCGATTTAGGGAACATGAGGGACCCCATACATCACTGTGAAACATAGCAAATGGGCGAGATGGTTTGTATATGAAGGATGGAAAAGAAGTACAACGATGTTTAGCAAGCTCACACACTTCACATTGAAACTCAGAGGCCATTTTATTTGAACAAAGGGAAGAAAACAAACGTTTTAAATATTGAAAATTGGGATGACCCATCCGTGAATGCCATAACAAAAGTTCACTAATTTTAGAAGTAAATGCAGAATCACAAATTGCAGTATTACACAATTCACTCAAACTTGCCTCCTCAAAGTAGTAGAGTCCCTTATACGCTTTAGCAGTGCCAATCGTCTTCCCCGATGATAGGTCCTGAAAAACACAATGGGAGGAAACAAATTTAGCGGAACAATTCGAGTCTTTTGTTAACTGACTGATAGATAGCAAATTGCAGGATAACTTGGGGACATGTAAGACTGATTGTAAAGTTAAGGAATCAGATATGCGAATACTTCCTTTTCCAGCAACTGGTGAGAGAGATCCATCTGCAATTTTTACCTTCAAATTCCCGGCATATGGGGAGTACGATGAAAAATATTGATACGACCCAGTCATATGATCGGATGCACCCGAATCAATTATCCAAGGGCATTTGTAACAAGATGTGGTTTTTAAAGCTAACAGATGATTACCTCGATGAGCCAGAGAACCAGAGGAGGACTGACCCGATGTTTGCATCGATGAAAACATCTTATATAACTTATCCAACTGTTCAGGACTGAAGACACTGCCGGATGGGGTATCATTGTTCTCTCCTTGTGATTTTTCAATTGATCCGCTAGTGTTGGCCTGGTACCGACAATTTTTGTGGTATTGTCTCGATTTCCAGTCTGCCGATTTTCCATGAATCTCCCAGCAGGTATTTTTTGAATGACCTGTTTTTCGATAATGTTCACACCATATTTTTCCTCTTTGTGGCCGTTGACTAGGTCCTCCTGGGCCTTTTAATGCAAGAGTTGAGGTTCGGCCCAGCATGCTGCCCATCTAATTTTTGGGCAGATCCATGTACAGCCGGGTCCAGCCCAACGGATTCATTTTGGGATCGCAACATTACCCATCTCCTGTTCTCCTCCCACCTGACCTCTGCGAAGACTTCTCGGGTTGAAGGGAGAGGTTGCCGACCAAGGATCCGTCCCCTCACGTAGTCGAGCTCTCGATTCAGGCCGGCAAGAAACTTGAAGACCCTCTCGTTTTCTAGCCTTCTTCGGTGTCGCGTGCTATCTTCAAAGCAATCCCACTCTTCATCGATGCTCAGATCGAGCTCATGCCAGAGATGACTCATCTCCATGAAATACTCAGTAACCCCTCGCTCGCCTTGCCTCATCTGCCACAATCGGGTCTTGAGGTCGAAGATTTGAGAATATCTTTCGCCATCGGAGTACGTCTCACGTACGGCTTCCCAGACCTCCTTCGCCGTCGGCAAAAACAAATAAATTTTTCCAATTGATGGTTGCATTGAATTGACGAGCCAAGCCATGACCATGGAATTTTCGGACCTCCATCTTTGCAAGGCTATGGCGTCGAAAGGATATGGTTTCCTTCACTCACCGATAAGGTATCCAATCTTTCCTTTTCCCTCAATCACCACTGAGCCCATTCACGGAAATTTTTTCCGTTTAGTTTTTCCAATGAGAGTGGAAAAACTGTGTTATCATTCGTACTCAAACCGGACGTAACCTCTAAATCGCCGGTGATGTTTGCAAAGGAGGTAGAGTCTCTGCTGTCAGCCATTGTTTAGTTGGGTTTAAGAAACCCTAGCTCTAATACCATGAAAGAAGAAAAGATTGGAAAAAATATTTCTTTCATACTTTTGTTCTTACGTACAATCCAAAATATAATACAATAACCTATTCTAATCAAGGAAACAATTTCCTATTAAATGATATCAAATCCCCCATAATTACTTACTTTCCTAATTTCTATTTTATTTACAAAGATATTCTGGGTTGACATTTTAACGGTCGGACCTACACAGTGTGCATCTAAAACAATGCGCAAACCGTAATCATCAGTTACGGGAACAACCTCATAGAAGACTGTACCATTGATCCCTCGCATAGGTTAGTATTTTGCGGTCACCCACAATGTATATTGATCTGGATCAATATGTAAATATTTATATATCTTCGAATACAGTTTATTTAATTTACACCTATGGTCAATTCGAATTGGTCAAACCAGCCGACTACTATATAACTAACACCTTCTACTCCGGTAATATATACAACAACACCGTCACCAGAACACTGCTTGAGCTTCCTACCATTTAGATCAATCCTCAAGAAATAGAAAAAACTTATAAAAAACAAAATTGTATACTTAGGCACATGGAATAACAGCTCTTTTCATTCATGGTAAGCTAATTAACTATAATCATGACTGCATTAATTATGTAGTAATCCTTTAAAATAAAGTTTAGCATGCAGCATCTGTTAATCATTTGGCACATGGTTTATACACTTTAAATATTTTGGGTGAAAAAAATATTATAAAAAATTCGACAACATACCGTCTATAAATAGAACATTTTCCCATCCTACATATCACAAACCATGCACCAGACACCGTCACCGAAATACAATATATTCAACTATATATTCGTTATTAATTTTTGTTAATGGTATTTTTTAATGTTTTAAAAGGCTCAATCAACGCAAGGCATGCTTAAAACGCATTGAGTCTCAATCTAAAATATCATATTCCAACACATTTTTACAAATAAGAACGTTTTTTGCACCTTTTTTAGTTGAGGCCGCATAACATCTTGCGCCTTTTCTGAAAAGGACATGTTTCCTAAACACAACAAGTGGGTTTCAAGACAACATATTACTGCATTATGCATCGCATTTTTATTTATTTATTTATTTTGGCAGTCTTTCCATATATCCGTGTCAAATTTTATGACTCCACTAAATCACAGTAAAAATAATAAATTTTTAAAATTTTAACTACTTCAAAGTCCGAAGAAAAAACTTATCTCGTCCTAGTTGACACCTTACATAATTAAAATCAAGGTCTTTCAGTGTAGAATGTTAGAACAAGAACTACCCAGCTTAAAAACTGTTTGTTGAATTTATAATACTTGTTAAAGTGCAATTCAGCACATCCATCAAAGCATCTAACTCCTATTAAAACTTGAAATTTAAACCGGTAGTTGCAAGCTGCTTTAAAACATTACAAACAAACAGACGCACATAATCTCACGCACATTATACAGACCAGGATTTTGAAACCTTTACCGTTCAACAAAGACCAAATATAAGAGACATTTTGCCAACAAATGTTTCATAAAAGAGCAAGAAATATTAGGAGGAAGGATAAAAAAATCAAGCGAGCAATAATGAAAACAGAACGAAATTTCTTTATTTCTTGAATTCTAAATCACGTACATCCTAATCAATATATAATAAATCAATATATAACAATTTTAATTTAATAAAATACAAATAATGAAATAAAAGCCTTACCTCAGATGGGGGTTCCGGATGCACCTTCTAAACAACAAATCGAAATGCAAAATACTATATTGTGAATCTAGGTATAACAAATCTTCAATACGAACGTCAAATTAATAAGAAGAATCAATGAAAATAAAAAATATTTTGGATAAGAAAAACATAACCCATTTCTCCGAATTTTATAGCTTACTCGAGCTCGAACAGTTACCTGCCACGACCAACAGCCACCTACTAGCCTCCTGCTGCTGTCGTCCTCCTCCCTGCTAGAATCTCTACTCTCTCTGCACCATGCGTTCATGAGTGAAGCGAAGGAGACAAGGAGGAGTAGAAGGCAGTCAAGGCAAATCTAGCCGGACCAAGCAGCGAGATTTGCCACGCATCACAAACCGATCGACCGTTCATTTCCCAGGCAAATCAAGACCCAAGTGCCTGGCCCCATTTAAATCTCGCTGGACCAAGCAGCGAGATTACGTGAGCATCCTTTTGGGAAATGTTTTCCCAAATAGGGTATTATTTAATATATTATTTAAAATTAAAGATAAAACGGGGGAAAACTCGAATGTCATGAGCCTAAATGAGCCAAGCACAATATCGAGCTCAGCTAATTTAATAGAAAAGCTTCAAAAATAGGATTGTTTATCAATGAGCCAATAAATGGAATGTCATGAGCCTAAATGAGCCAGGCTCGGTATCAAGCTCAGCTTTTTTAATAGAAAAAGCTTCAAAAATAGGATTGTTTATCGCTCATTTTTGCAAATGAGCAAACACGAGCCCTTTCCGAGCTGAGCTACCAAGCTGCTAAATGTTAACTTGATTTGTTTGCAACCCTCACTTTACTTTTCTGGAAGTTCAAAAACATCATTAGGCAAGATATTTACTTTTCATGATGTTCATACAAATTATTAATGGTTAGCACAGTCAAAGACTGGATTGACTCAATGTCCAACTTCCATGTAAGGTGTTCTACTTTGATAAGAATTTTGAAGTGCCAGCACAACTGGGTAGAGCTGCAACAAAACATGAATACACTTACCATGACGTGTTGTTACTCTACAGTTCAGAAAGAGGTAACAAACCAAAAGCAAGAACAAAAATCTGGATACCGAGCAGTAATCTTACATACTTAAACAAATAAACACAGATTAAAGATATGAAAAATAGTACAAACTACAAACTGACGACTTTAGGCCAGACGAATGAGAAATACAGAGGAGAAATTGACTTTCTTGAGCACTCTCCAAAAACCAGGCACAGACTTAAATAGTTAGGGTAACATTGAAAAGAAAAAGAAAAAAAAGACAAATGGGATCTCAGAAAGAAGGAAAAGACTACATAATTCATTGTTCAAAATGGGAGAGAAGAATTAATGAAGATAGAGCAATCAATGCAAGGGATAAACACAAACCCATTACCTCAAACATCACGAAAATTAATTCCAAGCACAACAAGGAGGCAAAAATTGAAGAATGATTAACTAATGAAGAAAGGAATACGGACCCAGAAGAGTTAGCAGCAGCGAAGTGGCAAACAAAAGTCTTAAAAAGCCTCTCATCGCCATTAAAGCTCCCTACCAGCTACCTTCCCTTATCTCCACCCCGCAAGGACCTTCCTTCTTCTCCACCTTCTTCTTCGTCCGTGCTTGTAAGTTGTTATCGTTCTTCTTCTTCTGCTTTGCGTCTCTCCATGTTAAGTGTCCTCCGCAGCATAAAAAGGCTCTTTCCTCTCAGGTCTGGTCTCGCAGCTCGAGAGAGAAGACAAGCAGAGAGAGAGAGAGAGAGTGAGGTGGAGGAAGTCGATTGGGGGGGTGGTGTACGGAGAGTGGTGTGGTCCGTTGGCGGTGTCAGAGTGGCAGCGGTCGGACCGGACCTCAGATATGTTTGTGAAATTGGGCTTATAGAAACGTCTCGATTCCGCTGCTTTGCATGTCTGTTCCTCCCCCAACTTAGCTTTTTGTTTTTGGCATTTTTATATTGCCGTTGATCACTGCCCCCAACGGTAAAATTTGAGGCAAATTTTAGCACAAGATTTGAATTTGAGAACACTTTAAAATTTTAGACAATAGAATCCCTAAAGAATAAACTTTAGTACAAGGTCTCCTTTCTAAGTACATAATTCAGTAGAATTGTAAGGAATGAAAGAAAAAAAGATATTATATTCTTTTTAAGGATGTTACATTTTCTTCTTCAAATGTGGGAACATATTTGACAGGAGTTTAGTATAAAGATTTATATTTAAAATACATAAAATTACATATTTTGGAATAGTTAAAATATATATATATATATATATAATGAGTAAGAATTAAAATAGGTTGAAATTATTGTCAACAATTATAAATTAAAAATCAGCAGCATATTTATTTAATATCTATAAAATTAAAATAAATTAAAATTCTATTTGAACAAATGCTCAATTTTGTCATTAAATTTAATAAAAATAAAAAAATATGATTAAAATAATATAAATTTAAAATAGCATAATAAATTATGTTTCAAAATTCACTTTGCCAAAGTAATCATATTGCACATGACAATTATATATTTTTCAAATAAATTTATTGTTTTTATTTTTTTTAAATCTTATGAATATTTTTCTTTTAATTATATTTTAAATTTTATTAAAAATTATGTATAAAATAAATTATTTAATGCACAATTTTAATCCTAAAATTTGATGACCCAAAAATATATATACGGTTAAAATATAATAATAATAATAATAATAATAATAATAATGGTCATTGAAACAAAAGTGTTTTTCAATAGAATCTTTGAGTTCATGTTTGATACCTAAGAAATACATTATCTTAGCGAGTGTTTAGAAACTATTACGGTTCAGTCACTCCCTAGAAGTCGAAATCATTAAAATAGAATTTCATAAGATAAATAAGATAGATACTGTTTATACATGTAAATAAGTATATATACATAAAATAGTATTTTGACAAACATAAATTATAAAAATATATGGTAAAATAATAATAATAATAACGGTGTCCTATGTGGGGCCCACATGAGTCCCAAAACTATGTAGAGCTCATCAAATCGTATGAGAACTATTAAAGTTACGTATGACCCACTTGAGTCTCGAAATTGTGTAGTACTAACAAGACCATGTGGGACCCACATAAGTTTTCAAAATTCAAATTTAATTATTTTTCAAAAAAAAATTCTAAAACATAACTTAAAAATAATAACAATGATGATAATAATAACAATAATTTTAAAAAAATTAAAATTAATTAATTAATTAAAAATTAATTAAATGGGATTGTCAACAAGCACTCTCATTTCTCCCACATGACCTCCATTCTTATCTCATACCTAATTCATCCATGCCAATTTCTTAATTTTAAAAAACTATAATTTCACCTCTCTTCCCACACTTTTACAAATTTAATTTTTTTCCCTAAAATTTTCTTATAAATAGGAAACTCTCGACATTCATTTTTGACAAAAAAAAATTTCAAAAAAAAAGAATGATTAGTAAGTGAAAGAATTAGTGGTGGAGGGAGAATTTTTACTATAATTAAAATTCTCATTCACCCACTCTTTCCGATCTCATTTTTAAAAAAAATATTCGTTGTGATCGTAGCACAATATTAAGTAAGAAGTAAGTAAATTTGATTATATTAAACTTTTATTAAAATTCATACCCAAATTTATTTTTAATATACTTGTATTTATTTTTTAGTCAGTAAATATTCTAAACATTTCGGGTATTTTACAACATTAATTTTTATTCAGGAAAATATTGAACACGGAAATTGTGTGACATGACCTTATTTTTACATTACATATTTTACAAAAATATGAGTAAAAATGACATGAGTTTATTTTTACGTTACATATTTCACGAAAATATGAGTAAAAATGAGATTTTTATGATATTATTATAATTTTATAAATTCTATAATAAGATGTTTTCAAAAATCCTTATGGCATAGACGATACAAAAAATTACGAATGTTTGGTACCGTAACTTAAAGTTTAAACGAATCAGAGTGCACCTACGTTGTTTACAAAATAATTTTGTGGTAAAGAATTTCTCCTGAGTGCAAACCTGTGTCGGATCACGGTTTAATAAGGAAAATCTCACGTAATGATGATATACGTTGATTTAATTTGATCGGCCGGAAAAGTCTAGTTTTCGGACCACACAACTAAGTCATGGGGGTAAGCATGACTTACGATTAATAGGCTTAAGGGTGATTTTTTTACAGTACCTGTATATACATATTTAATTACGTATATAGAACTATTAATGAATTGAAGAAAAAATATATATTTACGTGAACGGTGGCATTTTTGTGCCTAGATAATGGTTTAATAAGGAAAACTATATATACATGATTGAGAATTATAATTATAGTTTTAAAAGTTAAAATGTTTAGTTTAACAGTTATAGTATATGATTATAAAATTTTACTGTCATAAATAATAGTAAAAGTTTTATATAGAAATTTTTAAATTTATATTTATTTTTAAAACAACTTTGAAGTTATAGTATTAAATATTATTTTACGAAATTAAAATATTATGAAAGTTCATTTTTGCCACACACTAAAATAATCTTATTTACTTACTGAGCGTCGTCTCACCCCAATCATTATTTTACATTTCAAATCATTTTGAAGAGTGTATTAAAAATCTGGCGTATCAAGTGCATGGACGGGAATAGAAAGAGTATAATAGAATAAAAATTTAATATAATATAATTTTAAATATGTTTGTGTATTTTGGAATTTTAGAAATTTGCATTTTAATAGTTGAGACATATATTTGTAATAAAACTAGTTAATGCTCTGGTAATAAAAATAATTTAGATTTATTTGCGTCCGCTGAAAAATTTATATATAGGAACTCACTCGGGTTCGGATCCTTACATGGAAAATGGGATATTTTAGTCACTTGTTGTGCAAATAATTAAAAATTATAAAATTTGATTTTCAATTTTTCAAAAACAGCTGAAAATTGACAATAAAAGTTAGAAAACTAACAACATAAACAATTGCATTTCCATAATATATTTCTTCAATTCATAGAAATAAAAAAAATAAAAAAACATAAATAATACCAAGCAAATCCTTATCTTATAAACTATCACTATAATACTACATTTTGTCAAAATATTTAGTCGCCAGCTCGAGCAACCTTCAAGAAGTCTTCTTTCATTGATTATTCAATATGGAATTAATCTCTTTTAGGTAGTATTGGAAGCATGAATTTTAAAGTTTGTATTTGAATTTACGTGATTTTTAAATAAAGTCAATGTATTTTTATATTACGTTTTATCTAAATTCAGATAAATTTAAATTCAAGATCTAAATTTCATGTTATGAATCATATTTAGAGTATTTGCTTGTAAATTCCTCTTTAATCTTTTTTCTCTTCTTTGGGACAAGTGTCTTTTCCTCCCCTAAATTGATTATTGTTTTTAAAAATGAAATAATAAATTACATTATTAATATTTGTATTCAATTTGTGTTCGAACAAGTAATTCAAGTTTAGCTTTTTGAAAACAAAAACAAAAAATGTGCTTGTACAATTATTCTTCCTTTTTTTTTTCCTTCCTATTTTCCTTTTCCTTCATTTTCTCAAATATAATTTTTTGACTTAAATGGAACCTAAATGATAAGTGTTCAACGCTTGGTTATGACAATAATAGTGATCAACATGAATAGATAGTGTCAAAGACGAAAGAAGAAAATGATCAAACGTAATTGATATTAAAATTCACTTTAAAAGAACAATCTTATGATATATGATAATTAAATATAGTAAAAAAATATTTTATAAATATTTTTTTATAATTTTACAGACATTTATTATTTTAATTATATTTTAAATTCATATAATCATTTTATTTTTATTTTAATTAAAAAGTATAGGTAAAATGAATTATCTATTTTAAAAAGTTAATTTTGGGTACTAAAATATTTTGACACTAAAAAAGAAATTTTAAATTTTTTCTTTACAAACAGCCAAAAACCACTAATAAAAATAAAAAAACAACAAGGTAAACAAATGCAATGTCATAATTGAATGAAAACACAAATTATACCAAACAAGCCAAAGATTTTCAATCTCACATTCCCAAAAGAAATTTTTGAAAATTTTGTAAAATAAATAATTTACTAAAATGAATAATAAAAATCATGTGTTATAAACACGATTTCATATCAAAATTAATAAAGAAGCTAAATACATTTTAGCCATATAAGATTTGACAAATTTCATTTTATTTAGTTCAAAATTACAAGTCAATTACCTGACATTGTCAAAGTTTTATCACCCACTTATATATTTACGTATTTATGTGCATAAGGGTTAAGTGTAAATTGAATAATGATGAAAACAAAATTAGATCAAATCATTGGTGTGTAAATGAGATGATTACATTTGATTCAATAATGGAGTAATAGTTTAGGAAGATAAAAAAACAAATAACATGCAAAATTCAGTACTATCCAACTATGGGATAACATAAAAGTAGACCTTGTTATTATCAATTTTGAGAATAGTTATATATAATTTATTCCATACTTATTAAAATAACACTTAGGCCCATTTACTTGTTAAAAATAGTTTCATTTTTCATTTTCAATCTTTCAAAAAATTAAAAAATACCATTTTATTTTTTAATTTTATAAAAATTTTTATTAATAAATTTGAGAACATATTTTGTTGTTTTCTATATTTGATATAAAAAATTTAGAAAACCAAAAAATAAGGCAACATTTGCTTTTGTTTCTATTTAGAAATTTAAAATTAAAACCAAAAATTTATTTTCCCCTTAACTTTTACATGCTAATTTGCTTTTAAATAACACCTAATACACAGTTGATATTTCATTAATGTCTTCCATGTTTTTTCTTTTTTTGGAAACTAAAGGTGCAATAATGGTACATTGTCATAGTTCATTAGCACAATATTTAAGATCTTCGTGAAACCTATTCAACACACTTTTTGGAAGAAAGAGAAATTGTATCAAATTTTAAAGCAAGAAATTCATATTTAACTAATAATGTAGTAAAAGATACCAATTTTTCTTGAAATTTAGTAAAAAAAAAAAAAACCTCTAATGAAATTTCAAATATTGCATACACCTTTTTTGACATTTTAAAAATTCTATAGACTTGTCTAGACATTTGATGCTTGTGATACTTGTATTCATCGAAAAAATTTTACTAAATATAAGAGAAAGTCAGTGTCTTTTTGACAAATTATAAAGGAAGTCCGTAAAATTTATGAAACTTTAGGAGAGGTAACTCAATTTTTTAAAACTTAAAAGGAAGTCTTTATTTTTTTGCCAAACCTTATGAGAAGTCAATATCTTTTATCTTTAAAAAAAAGAACCTATCATGTGTTTGAAATTTAAAGTTTAAACCTTAAATTTAAACTTATGTGAATTCAGACAAAACGAAATACAAAAGTATATCTGAGTTTTATCAAAGTTACAAATTTTAAATTGAAGCTTTGGTGTCAAGTGCTAGCCTCTATGGTAAAAAAAAATGCAATGAAGAATGAACAAGTGAATTACCTTTAACATTGGGGGAATAAATGATGCTAACTTCTTTGGTCAAAAAAAGAATATTGAGAGGGGCCTTGCTGATGTTGAACAAATCTTGTGTTTCACACTTGACTTTTGAATGTCCCTTCAAAAATAGGAATTGTAGTTTTAAATGGCAAAAGAAATTTTTTCTTTTTATTGTGGATGAAAGATCCTTGTAATGATTTCTTACCGAGCTTTAATTTTTTTTTAGTGAGATAGTAAACTAATTCTTGTACTGTTAATGGATATATATTTTAATGCTCGTACTTTGATCAACATAATTAGGAACTTGTGACCTACTATTTTTATTCAATTAAAATTATCATGTAAAATAATTAAATGAATAGTGAACCACCTCTAATATGTTTTATCATAAGTGTCATTAAATGAATAGCCTATTGGAGGTGGATTTCCGAACTACTTCTAATTTAATAGTGAGCCTAAATCTATAAATAATATGTGGGGAGTGAGAAATGGAGTTTCTTTTACAGTAATATTAAGAAAAATAAAAAATAAAAAAATACAAATATAGGGTAGGTGTAACAACCCGGAAAATACTGAGATTTAAATATTAAAGAGAGAGAAAAATGGAAACATGAACAGAAGGAGGCCGTAGACTTCGTTGACGACATTGCATTTTAGAAATAATAATAATAGTAATTTCAAAGAAATTGTCAGAATTCGTCGACGAATACAGGGGTTCGTCGATGAGAAAATACCGAGAGAGCTTCTGGGGCAGCCTGAATTTCGTCGACGAATATAGGGAGTCATCGACGAATTTACTGAACGATTCATCGACGAAGTGACGTGTCTCGTTGACGAATCTGGCAATATAAATAGTGGAAACCGAGATATTTTGTCATTTTCAGCACCCCTCTCTCTCTCCTACGACTCTCTCTCCTTCTCTCTTCTTTTCTAGGCTAGTTTTACGTCGAATCGACAAACCTAAGTCACCACGACGCTCCTGGGGAAGTTCTCTCCAAATCCGTCAAAGCGGATCGTTGGTGAAAGCGAGTTGGAAATCATCCCTGAGTTGAGATAAGGCTTTTTAAGCCGTATTTAGTCTTGGGATAGTTATAGGAAATGATGTACGCATAGAAATACTAAAGTTTAATACCGAGAATTTTCAGTTTCAGGGTATTGGTCAGAAAATCCTACGGGAATTAGACTAGATTGTTTTGGGGGGCTTTCTCAGTAGCCAGATAAGGGAATAAACTAAGCTAGTATCTTATGAAAAATGTGGGTATATTTATAGCACTTGATTTCTGGAAAGAAAGTATGATTATATATATATATATATATATATATGATTTATATTTGGGAAATACGGTTAAAATGATGGTATGTTAAATATGTGAAAAATCTGTTTAGTGTGGCATGAGTATAAAATGTTATAAGATACTGTTTTCTGGAATTGTGATTATGATACGGATTTTTATATTGGGAAAACCGGCTTACGGGCCGAGATTTTTAAGATGTGATTTGCTGGTGCACGGGTCGTGCTATGATATGATTTGTCGGCATACAGGTCGTGCTATGATGTGATTTGCTAGCGTACGGGTTGTGCTATGTTTGCCAGCGTACGAATGGTGCTATGATGTGATTTGCCAGCGTAAGGCCTGTGCTATGTTTGTCGGCGTACGAGCTGTGCTATGATGTGATTTGCCAGCGTAAGGCCTGTGCTATGTTTGTCGGCGTACGAGCTGTGCTATGATGTGATTTGCCAATGTACGGGTTGTGCTATGATTTGCTAGCTTGCGGGCCGAGCTATGATAAAATGTGTAATATTAGCGTACGGGCCGAAGATTTTCATGATACACGTATATATACAAAATAATATGATTGATGTGAAAATAAATGATATGAGATATCTATGTATCACAATTTTAGTATATATTATATGATATCAAAACCTGGTTGGCTTAGTCTAGGCTAGTACTTGCACGGTACCGTTGCTATGTGTCCATGGTGATCATGATATTTGTGTTAACGCCGCTGTACGGAGTGATGTGAGATTGGATGGTCGATGTGGTTATTAATAAGTGTGTGTAATCGCCCCTGGTGTACGGACCAGGTTAGGCAGACCCATCGAACTTACAAACTGTATGTTTAACTTGGCAGTGGTCGGCCAACCATTGTCAGGTCCCGCCTTCGGGCCACACAACCCAGTCATGTAGGAGTAATACATGACAACAGCCAGCTAACCTACTAGGATTGTTTTTATGTAATTATTATTATATGAGATGAAATATGCCTATGAAAATGTTATATGTTCTGCCATGATTTGATATGTATGTGTTTTCCCAAATTTGACAAAACAGTTATTAGACATGTTCTGTATGGGATATGTATAACACAGTTTACTCATGTTGTCATATACTAGTATTAGTTTATTTCCCTTACTGAGAGGTGTCTCACCCCTAAATTTTATAACTTTTCAGGAGCCCCAGATAGGAAAACGGAAAAAACCCGCTGAGCTAAAGTTGTTTATGAGCCCTCTGTGAAGGGTAAGTTTTTGTAGGGACAGTAGATTTTGGGGGAAATGTCCCTAGATATGATTTTTTGGATGTATATACTGAGATACAGTGATTGTAGTAACTCTGTTATATTGTGATATATGGTATTGAGATGTGTATGATTGTATGTTTTCTGCTGCTTAGGCTTCCGTATTGTAGTCTAATGTATCCCTGGAACCCACGGGTCCAGGTGGATTATGATCTGCTGAGTTGGAATATGAGATATTGATTTTATTATTATTATTATTATTATTATTATTATTATTATTATTATTATTATAAAAAAAATGTGGAAATAAGTAGGTCGTCATAGTGTGGTATCAGAGCCTAGGTTGCTAGGTTCTGTAGACTTTAGAATACAGTGGAAACAATATCAGAGTTTAGGAAATGATTTGAGGTTTTGTTCTACAGTCTAGAGGTAGGACTTCCATAGTAGTTTCTGTGTTTTTCCTGAGGCGACAATTTTAGGAAAACCATAGTAAGCTATTGTCGGGTTGTGTTCCTAGAATATAGGGCTGGGGATTAGAAATGAGTTGGAAATGTTGAGATAAATGGTGAGGATAGGTGGGTAAATTATAAGGATAGAATTTCTAAGTTGTGTTTGTTATTTCTAGGATGGATCTAGAAGGAAATAGTGCCCATGCGAGTGGCAGTGATGGAGTAGGACCATCAGGTGCAGCTGGGACTAACTCTGATGCGGTATTACGTAGCGTGGCTCGGCAGGTTATGGCTGAGATCGCTAGGAGCTCGAGGGAGCAGAGTAATCCATCTGAAGACCATGGGTGCACCATAAAGAAGTTTACGAAGATGAATCCTCCGGCGTTCTCAGGTGGAGTTGATCCTGTAGCCGCTGAGAATTGGATGTAGGAGATCGAGAAAATCTTGGTTGTATTGCAGTGTACTGAGGAATAGAGGGTCCTTTTCACAACCTATAGTCTGAAAGGAGAGGTTGAGAGGTGGTGGACTGCGATGAGACTATTGGAGCAGTAGAGGGTGACTCCGATAGCCATGACATTGGACCGATTTAAAGATTTATTCTTTGACAGATATATTCCAGCTACTGTGAGGGAGGCTAAGGTAGAAGAGTTCCTAAGTTTGAAGCAGGGACAGCTATCCGTCCAACAGTATGCAGCACGTTTTATCAAGCTCTCTCGTTTCTCCCCATATATTGTTCCCGATGAAGTGAAGAAGGTGAGGCAGTTTGAAAGAGGCTTGAGACGGAGCATATTCAAGCAGGTGGTGGTATTGTGGATCTAGGACTTTGCTGAGTTAGTCGACAGGGCGGCCTTGGTAGATATTGGTAAGCTTCTTGATGCAGAGGAGCAGGGACAGAGGAAGAGATCTGCATCTACCAACTACCAGCAGTGTCATAGAACTAGTCAGTGGAGGAGAGGAAATCATGGTAGAGGACGGAGGGAGGAGACGGGAGGACGTGAGGTGTAGGCAGGGCAAGGTCCTCCAGTCTGTCAGACTTGTGGAAGGAGGCATTAGGGGGAGTGTCGAGCTAGTGGTATGGTGTGCTATCGTTGCGGTAGATCGGGGCATATGGTAAGAGACTGTCCTACCCCACCAGATGGTGGTGTGGTGTGGTGTGTTATCGCTGCGGTTAATCGGGACACATGGTGCGAGATTGCCCTACCCCAACAGATGTAGTTCCAACTCCTAGACCATACCGCGGAGGTTATCAGGCACCATGAGGGGGCCAGCAAAGGAATACAGCTCTAGCCAGGGTGTTTACTTTGACGTCGGGTGAGGCTGAGATGGCGGGTGACATGGTGACAGGTATGGTTGCTACGTTTTCTTTTAAAGCTATTGCATTATTTGATTCAGGAGCTACGCACTCGTTCGTGTCTTCGGGGTGTATTAAATTATGTGGGGCTGAAACACAATCATTAGATGTTGAATTTTTGGTATCTACACCGACTAGGTTAGCAGTGAGGTGTAATTTGTCAGCTGATTTGATAGTGCTGGACATGCATGAGTTCGATGTTATATTTGGCATGGATTGGCTAGCAACTAATTTTGTCAGCATAGATTGTCGAGCACGAGAAGTGATATTTAGATCTTTAGGGGAAGCAGAATTCAAGTTCGTAGGGTCGCGAGTGCAATCCCTGCCTCAGCTAGTTTCAACTATTCAGGCCAGAAGATTACTGTTTAGTGGTTGTTAGGGATTTGTGGCGGTTGTGAAGGAGATGTCAGAGAGTGAATTGAAACTTGCCAGCACACCTGTAGTAAAGGAGTGTACAGATGTTTTCCGAGACGAGTTACCAGGCTTGCCACTTGATTGTGAGGTAGATTTCCCTATTAATCTACTTCCAGGTACAGCGCCGATTTCTAAAGTACCGTACCGGATGGCGCCCGTAGAGTTGGCAGAATTGAAGAATCAGTTGCAAGATCTACTTGATAAAGGCTTCATATGACCCAGTGTATCTCCGTGGGGAGCTCCAGTCTTATTTGTGAAGAAGAAAGATGGGACCATGAGGATGTGTATAGACTATAGAGAGATTAATAAAGTGACAATCAAGAACAAGTATCCTCTACCCCGTATTGATGATTTGTTTTACCAGCTCTAGGGTACACGGGTGTATTCAAAGATTGACCTCAGATCCGGCTACCATCAAGTAAAAGTGAAAGCAGAAGACGTCTCGAAGACGGCCTTTAGGACCAGGTACGGGCATTACGAGTTTCTTGTTATGCCGTTTAGTCTGACGAATGCTCCTGCTGTATTTATGGACTTGATAAACAGAGTCTTCCACCAATATCTAGACCAGTTTGTTATTATTTTTATTGATGATGTACTAGTCTATTTGAAGAGTTATGAGGAGTATGAGACGCACTTGAGGCAGGTTTTACAAACACTTCGAGAAAAGAAGTTATACGCCAAGTTCAGTAAATGTGAATTTTGGCTTGAGAAGGTCATGTTCTTGGGGCATGTTATATCTGGAGATGGTATTTCTGTGGATCCTAGTAAGATTGAGGTTGTAGTGAATTGGGCTAGACCGAGAAATGTCCAGGAGATCAGGAGTTTCTTGGGGCTAGCGGGCCGTTTCGTTGAGGGATTCTCAGCTTTGTCAGGACCTTTGACACGACTGACGAGGAAGAATATCATATTTGAGTGGGACGACAGCTATAAGCAGAGTTTTCAGGAACTGAAGCGGAGGTTAGTCACAGCACCAGTATTGGTTATTCCGTCTGGGGGTGAGGGGTATGTCCATTATAGTGATGCGTCCTTGAAGGGACTTGACTGTGTATTGATGCAGCATGGCAGGGTAGTGGCGTATGCGTCCAGACAGTTGAAAGAATATGAAAAGAACTACCCCACACATGATCTTGAATTGGCTGCAGTGGTACACGCATTGAAAATTTAGAGGCATTATCTATACGGTGAGCAGTGTGAGATTTTCTCCTACCACAAGAGCTTAAAGTATTTCTTCACGCAAAAGGAACTAAATATGAGGCAGAGAAGGTAGTTGGAGCTGATAAAAGATTTTGATTGTACCATCAGTTATCACTCGGGCAAAGCAAACGTGGTAGCTGATGTGTTGAGTAGGAAATCCAGGGAACCAGTGTTGGCAGCTATGGAGATCCAGCATCCGATCATGATGGATCTGGAGAGACTCGGCATAGAGTTGGTGGAGAGTGATCTTCCAGTGTGTATTGCCAACTTAGTAGTACAGCCTACTATGCAGGAAAGAATTAAAACCACTTAAAAGGAAGACCCAAAATTAGCAAAGGTGATGGATAGAGTGCAAAATGGTCAGGGAGAGGGATTCAATATTGCAGACGATGAGGTTTTGCGGTTTCATTCCAGATTATGCGTTCCTGCTGATACTGAGATCAGGAAGACTATTTTAGAAGAGGCTCACAGATTCTTGTATACAGTTCATCCTGGTAGTACGAAGATGTACAGGGATCTGCGAGAGTCGTACTGGTGGAGTAGCATGAAGAGAGAGTATGTAGCCCAGTGTTTGACGTGCCAGCAGGTAAAGGCTGAGCACCAGAGGCCGGCAGGGCAATTGTAGCCATTATTTATCCCGGAGTGGAAGTGGGATCATATATCTATGGACTTCGTATCAGGACTGCCGATGACATTACATGACCAGAATGTCATTTAGGTGATTGTTGATCGTTTGATGAAGACCGCCCACTTTATGCCTATCAAGATCAGCTACTTCCTCAGCCGTTTATAGGAGATCTACATTCAGGAGATAGTTCGTTCTCATAAAGTACCAGTATCGATTGTGTCAGATAGAGACCCGCGTTTTACATCACGCTTTTGGAAGAGTTTGCAGGAGGCTCTGGGGTCTCAGTTATCATTTAGTACGACATTCCATCCTCAGTCATACGGGCAGACTGAGAGGACAATACAGATACTAGAGGATATGCTCCGTGCATGCGTATTAGACTTTGGGGGTAGTTTGACTCAGTTTATACCGCTGGTAGAGTTCACGTATAATAATAGTTACCAGTTTAGTATTGGCATGGCATCGTTCGAGGCACTATACGGTAGGAGATGTCGAACTCCTTTGTTTTGGGATGAAGTGGGTGAGCGGCGAATAGTGGGGCCAGAGTTGGTGCAACAAGCATGTGATAAAGTTCGGCTTATCAGGGACAGGATTAATGCAGCACAGAGCCAACAGAAAAGTTACGCTGATAATCACTGCAGGAATCTGGAATTTGATGTGGGTAATCATGTGTTTCTGAAGATAGCTCCGATGAAAAGGGTTATGCAATTTAGGAAGAAGGGTAAACTTAGTCCTAGGTTTATCGGTCCATTTGAGATTCTAGATAAAGTGGGACCGGTAGCCTACAAGCTAGCTTTGCCACCTGTGTTGTCTAGGATCCACAACGTATTCCATGTTACTATGTTGAGAAAATACGTCTCAGATCCTTCTCATATCATCAGTTATGATGAGTTGGAGCCCAGTGATTCAGTGGGATATGAGGAGGTACCAGTACAGATTCTGGATAGGAAAGTACAAGAGCTGCGTAACAAGAAGACTCCTCAGGTAAAATTTTTGCGGAGGAATCACGCAATTGAAGAGGCTTCATGGGAATCTGAGGAACAGATGAAACAGAAGTATCCGCATCTATTCCAAGAAGTTTAATTGGGTAAATGGTAAGTAATTAGGTAGTATTTTCTTTTACAGGTACATGTAATGGTTTAATTTGTGTAGCATTTTAGTTTTGGGAGAAGTTTCTTTTGTATATGTAATCTTCCAAGACTCGGAATGTAACCACGGTATTCCTCCGCCATAAGCGAGGGTAAGTAATAAGATAAGTAGACCTTTTCTTGTTAAGAGATGACGAATTACGTGAATAGTAAATTTTGAGGACGAAATTTTTATAAGGAGGGGAGAATGTAACGACCCGAAAAATACTGAGATTTAAATATTAAAGAGAGAGAAAAATGGAAACATGAATAGAAGGAGGCCGTAGACTTCGTCGACAACATCGCATTTTGGAAATAATAATAATAATAATTTCAAAGAAATTGCCAAAATTCGTCGATGAATACAGGGGTTCGTCGACGAGTGCATGAAGGAATTCGTCGATGAATATAGGGGTTCATCGACAAGAAAATACCGAGAGAGGTTCTGGGGCAGCCAGAATTTCGTCAACGAATACAGGGAGTCGTCGACAAATTTACTGAAGGATTCGTCAACGAAGTGACGTGTCTCGTCGACGAATCTGGTAGTATAAATAGTGGAAAATCGGGATATTTTGTCATTTTCAGCGCCCCTCTCTCTCTCCTCTCTCTCTTCTACGACTCTCTCTCCTTCTCTCTTCGTTTCCAGGCTAGTTTACGCTGGATCGACAAACCAAAGTCACCACAACACTCTTGGGGAATTTATCTCCAAATCTGCCGGAGCGGATCGTTGGTGAAAGCGAGTTGGAAATCATCCCTGAGTTGAGATAAGACTTTTTAAACCATATTTGGTCTTGCGATAGTTATAGGAAATGATGTACGCATGGAAATACTAAAGTTTAATATTGGAAATTTTCAGTTTCAGGGTATTGGTCAGGAAATCCTACGGGAGTTAGGCTAGATTGTTTTTGGGGCTTTCTTAGTAGCCAAGTAAGGGAATAAACTAAGCTAGTATCTTATGAAAAATGTAGGTATATTTATAGCACTTGATTTCTGGAAAGAAAGTAGGATTATATATATATATATATGATTTATAGTTGGGAAATACGATTAAAATGATGGTGTGTTAAATATATGGAAAATTTGTTCAGTGTGGCATGAGTATAAAATGTTATGAGATACTGTTTTCTGGAATTGTGATTATGATACGGATTTTTATATTGGGAAAACCGGCGTAGAGGCTGAGATTTTTATGATGTGATTTACCGGCGTACGAGCCGTGCTATGATATGATTTGCCGGCGTACGGGTCGTGCTATGATGTGATTTGCTAGCGTACGGGCTGTGCTATGTTTGTCGGCGTACGAGCCGTGCTATGAAGTGATTTGCCAGCGTATGGGTTGTGCTATGGTTGTCGGCGTACGAGCCGTGCTATGATGTGATTTGCCAGTGTACGGGCTATGCTACAATTTTTTGGCGTGTGGGCCGAGCTATGATCAAATGTGTAATATCGGCATACGAGCTGATGATTTTCATGATACACGTATATATGCAAAATGATATGATTGATGTGAAAATAAATGATATGAGATATCTATGTATCACAGTTTTAGTATATGTTGTATGATATCAGAACCTAGTTGGCTTGGTCTAGGCTAGCACTTGCACGGTACTGTTGCTATGTGTCCATAGTCTTCGTGATCATGATATTTGTGTTAACGCCACTGTATGGAGTGGTGTGAGATTGGATGGTCGATGTGGTTATTAAGAAGTGTGTGTGATCGCCCCTGGTGTGCGGACCAGGTCAGGTAGACCCATCGAACTTATAGACTGTATGTTTGATTTGGCAGTGATCGGCCAACCATTGTTAGGTCCCGCTTTCGGGCCACACAACCCAGTTATGTAGGGGTAATACATGACAACAGTTAACTAACCTACCAGGATTGTTTTTATGTTATTATTATTATATAAGATGAAATATGCCTATGAAAATGCTATATGTTCTGCCATGATTTGATATGTATGTGTTTTCCCAGATTTGACAAAACTATTATTGGATATGTTCTGTATGGGATAAGTATAACACAGTTTACTCATGTTGCCACACATTAGTATTAGTTTATTTCACTTACTGAGAGGTGTCTCACCCCTAAATTTTATAACTTTTCATGAGCCTAAGATAGGAAAGCGGGAAAAACCCGCTGAGCTAGAGTTGTTTATCTGCCCTCTGTGAAGGGTAAGTTTTTGTAGGAACAGTAGATTTTGGGGAAAATGTCCCTCGATATGATTTTTGGGATGTATATACTGAGATACAGTGATTGTAGTAACTCTGATATATTGTGATATATGGTATTGAGATGTGTATGATTGTATGTTTTCTGCTGCTTAGGCTTCCGTATTGTGGTCTTATGTATCCTTGGAACCCACGGGTCCAGGTGGATTATGATCTGCTGAGCTAGAATATGAGATATTGATTTTATTATTATTAAATTATATAAAAATAAAAATAAAAAAAATGTGGAAATAAGCAGGTCGTCACAGTAGGTGGTCCTATATTTACGGTTTTGAGCTCGATCGACTTTCCAAAAGTCAGTTTGAGTATTAAAAAAATAAACAAAAAGCATAACCAACTCCCCAAAAGTTGATTTTGCACTTCTTGAGGCACTGATCTACGCAAAAAAAAAAAAAAAAAAGTTAACCAATATGGACATTTGGAAAGTTAGTTATGGCACGCCACACCACTTGACCTCCCCCCCCCCCCCCCACTCAGTCCCCTACCTAGCCTGCTCCCCCCCCCCCCAACCTGCGTGGCCTGTGCCCTCTTGCACCCCCCTCCCCTCGCATGCCCCCTCTCCCCCAACCCCTATTTGATCTTCCCTCCATTTCCTTATCCATCCCACTTGTGCTTATCTTTTCTTCTTCCTTTCTCATGTAACCTCCCCCACCACATTCACAAATTTCTAGTGTTTACTTTGATTTTATACATTAATTTCATTTAATATTGAGGTATGTTTATGATTATGGTATATTTAATACAAATTTTGTAATACTTAATAATCGTTTTTATTAACCATACTAAAAAGTAAGGTGTACTCCCAATAAGGTAGTAAATTGGGATTAAAAAATTTCTTTACAAACTCTTTTTATGAGTTCCTTTAATTAATTTTGAATCCCAGCTATCTTTCTTTTCAGCTGTCACACACAAACACAATGATCAAGAATCTTTTGAACTTTGACCAATAATTATACCAAGTTCAATATTAAAGACCAGCTTAGCAATAAAAATAATTCAGATTTATATATGCAAAAAAATAAAGAGGGTAGGGTAAGGAGAGTGACAGTGTATTTTTACAAGGTTCGGTCCAAGACTTACGTCCATACCCCAAGCAAACCGCTGTGAGGATTTCCCTTTCCAACTTTTTTATTTGGCCAAAGTTACAACCTCTCTAACAAGAATCCTTTCTCATTAGTCCAACGATCCAATCCTTGAACTATCAACAAATCTCTCTAGCAAGAATCCCCTCTCGCTAATCCAACAATTCAATAACCTGAGTCATTAAGAATCAACAAGAAACGATTTGGTGTACAATGACACTCTCAAAAGAGTTAATTAGTACAATTGAAAGCGCAATAAATATATTTTAATTAAATGTCAATATAGAAAGAAATGAAACTCAAAAATTTATCACCAGGTTCTTTCTTAAGTTTGAATTTCTCGGTAATTTAGCAATGAATTGTGTGATTTGATTAGCAAGAACTTCCGCAAAGTGTTTGCAATAAGGTTTTAAAGAGTATGAACAATATAGCTTGATTGGTGATTGTAATTGTTGGTGTGTAAAATCTTTAGGTTTTCCCTTGTATTTATAGATGGAAAAAGCTTCTATTTCGTGTTCCCCAAGTTGGTTTGAGTATTTCCCAAGTTATTACAAAGATTAGGGTCCAAGTAATCATATTTGGAAAGTTTTCTTCGCTATTTAAATTTGACCATTATGAAGTTCAGTCGACTGGACTGTCGGGGTCAGTCGCCTGATCTTTTAAAATCCAGCAAAATTTCAAAGTTAGAATGGGGTTAGTTTCCTGAATTCATAGGGACAGTCGACTGGGCCTATTATGTTTTTCCAATTTATTTCAGCATAAAAAGGTCAATCGCCTGACCAGAACAAGTCAGTCGTCTGATCATGCAACAACGTATGCTTTTACAATTTTGTTTCCAAAAACTTTTGTTAACTTTTATACTTGCCATATTGCTTTGAGACATTTGAAAATATTTTTAGTGGTTTTCAAATTTTGGTCTCTAAGTCAATAATAAAACCTAAAAGCTTCAATGCATCCATATCGACATTAAATGAAGTACTTATAGAAGACTTCTTAAGACTTAAAACATTTTAAGCACTAAGTCTTCATGCTTATCTTTCTTTGAATCCATCTTGTCTTCAAGCTTTAATATACTTTAAGCTTCATCAGATTTTTCTATCTTTGAATCCAAGCTTTAAATATACTTTAAGCTTTCATTTGACCATCTATCTTTGGAGTGTAAACTTTCAATAAAGCTTGTGAGCACTTGATCTTGAATTCATATACTTGATTCCTGAAACATCACCACTTAACCAAAACATGTTAAGTTCCCTTGTTTTGTTATCATCAAAATAAGATTCGTAAGTCTTGTTAAGCCAACACATACTTTTACTTTTTTATATGTTTGCATAGCATGGATCCTGGTCCTTCTGATCCTTCTATATTGTCGTTGAGGGCCCATCATCCCTCTTATAGGGCATGGGAGAGGGATCATTATGATGCCTTTAAAGGGCGTCAGTGTACACACACATTAGAGGTGCAATGGCATGTTGATGCTAGAATTATTCCGTGGATTCAACAGGTGTTTTTCTATCCACTGTACCAGATTCGGTACATTCGACTTGACCACCATTTAATAACGCATTGCTGGAGTGCTGGAGGCCTTAAAGGCACACATTTCATTTTTCCTGCGACGAGGTGACAATAACACTACAGGATGTCTCCATTATTACAGGATTACCTGTAGACAGCGATGTTGTTATGGGAATGACATAGTAGAACTAGCCCAGCTTGTAGAGACTCGAAAATTAGAATAATAAAAATAATAAGGGAAAAATGGAATTTGGTTTGGTACAGGACCAAACCATTGACGGTTTCAGGAGCTTTAGGAAAATCATTGACGATTTTGAATTACTGAGGCTTAGTAAAGGTAAAATAGTAGAAAGCGGTTCAGTTAAAAAGCCAAACCGTCGACGGTTTCCTCTAGGCCAATAGCATATAAATAGGCTTCTAGTTCATTTTTCATGCAAAACTTCATTCTCTCTCTCCCTCTCTCTCTAGGGTTGCGAGATACACACACTCTCTCTCTCCTCAATTTCTCTCTCATAACTCTACCAATTTGAAGTAGAAACACCATTTCGGGATCTCGACTTCGATCCTAAGCGGTTTAATCAGAGTGAATTCGTTTTTTGAGGATCCTAGGCACCACTTCAAGGTTAAGGTAAGGGGAGTGGATTATGTCAGTTAATTTTAGAAATTTAACCGATTAAATTATAGTATCTGATTACAAAGATAGTATATATGATTTTCTGGGTATTCATGCATATGGAAATGATAGATGTTGAAATTATTATATGTATGTTTTGGGGAAAAACTTGGTATATGGATTTGAATAAACCCTAAGAAAGTTTACACCGATATTTTCAGCAGAATAAAATAGTTTTTCAGGTAGATTATTATATAATGAAATATTTACGTAAATTGTGTGGCATGAGTAATAAAATTATGATAGAGTTATTCCTTAATTTTGATATGATAGATTTATATAGAAATTATGATGTAATAGATTTATACAAAAATTATGATATGATAGCTTTATACATGATTTACGAAATTACAGATTTATTTTCATAATTCATGATATGACAAAATTATATAGAAACATGACATGCAGAGTTATGAAATGACAGTTGTAAGCCGAGTATGATATGTTATGCCAATTTTATACCGAGACAGATATGATATGACAGTGAAAACATGATTTATACAAATTCATGAAATGATGATTATGAAATGAGATCACGTTTACACATATATTATATAAAATGTACTATATGATATCAGAACCCTGATGAATTAAGTATTGACTCACTCAAAAAATGAGCAGCTCGGAATCTATCCTAAGTATAGGAGTTCAGTCATGTAATAATTAGCCCAAGGGTCAGATCATTTCCTCAGGGGATGAAATTTTTGTGGATCCCCATAAAATTGATGCGGTAGTAAATTGGGCTAGACTGAGGAATGTTTAGGAGATTAGGAGTTTCTTGGGGTTAGTTGGATATTAACATCGTTTTGTTGAGGGGTTCTTAGTATTATCAGGGCCTCTAACACGACTGACTATAAAGAATGTCATATTTGAGTGGGATGATAGCTGTGAGTAGAGTTTTCAGGAATTGAAACAGAGACTTGTCACGACACCAATGTTGATCATCCCGTCAGGGGGTAAGGGTTATACTATCTACAATGATGCGTCCTTGAAGGGACTTGGTTGTGTACTGATGCAACATGGTAGAGTGGTAGCGTATGCTTCCAGGCAGTTGAAAGAATATGAAAGGAACTACCCTACCCATGATCTTGAATTAGCTGCAGTGGTACATGCATTGAAGATTTAGAGGCATTGCTTGTACGACGAGCGGTGTGAGATTTTCTCCGACCATAAAAGTTTGAAGTATTTTTTCACTCAGAAGGAACTGAATATGATACAGAGAAGGTGGTTGGAGCTTATTAAAGATTTTGATTGTACCATCAGTTATCACCCAGAAAAAGCAAATGTGGTAGCTGATGTGTTGAGCAAGAAGTCTGCAAGACCAGTGGTAGCAGCTATGGAGATCTAGTATTCGATTATGATGGATCCAGAGAGACTCGGCATAGAGTTGGTAAAGAGTGATCCTCCAGTATGTATCGCCAGTTTAGTGGTACAACCTACTATGTAGAAAAGAATTAAAGCTACTCAAAAGGAAGATATAGAATTAGCAGAGGTATTAATCAAAGTGCAAAATGGTCAGGGGGAGGAATTCTGTTTGTCAGATGACAGAACTTTGCGGTTTCATTCTAGGTTATGTGTTATTGATGATGCTGACATTAGGAAGACTATCTTAGAGGGGGCTCATAGATCTTTATACACAGTTCATCCCGGCAATACGAAAATATATAGGTATCTACGAGAGTTTTACTAGTGAAGTGGTATGAAGAAGGAAATTGTCGAGTATGTGGCGCAGTGTCTGACGTGCCAGCAGGTAAAAGTTGAGCACCAGAGGCCGGCGGGTCAGTTGCAGCCGCTATTTATCCCAGAGTGGAAGTGAGATCATATATCCATGGACTTTGTTTTAGGGGTGTCATCGGCGTTACATGGCCAGAATGCTATTTGGGTGATTGTAGATCAATTGACTAAGACTGCCCATTGAACCTATAAAGATCAACTATTACCTTAACCATCTAATGGAGGTGTATGTTCAGGAGATAGTCCGTTCTCACGGAGTGCTTGTATCCATAGTTTCAGATCGAGATCCACGTTTCACATCACGTTTCTGGAGGAGTTTGTAGGAAGCTTTAGGGTCTCAGTTGTCTTTTAGCATGACATTCCATCTTCAGTCAGACGGACAGACTGAGAGGACGATATAGATATTAGAAGATATGCTTCAAGCGTGCATACTGTACTTTGGGAGTAGTTGGACTCAGTTCATGCCGCTGGTGGAGTTCACATATAATAGTAGTTATTAGGCCAGCATTGGTATGGCGCCATTTGAGGCACTGTACGGTAGGAGATGCCATTCTCCGTTATATTGGAATGAGATGGGTGGGCGGCAAGTTGTGGGACCAAAGCTTGTGCAGTAGGCGTACGATAAGGTTCGACTCATTAGAGATAGAATCAATGCAGCTTAGAGTCGACATAAGAGTTATGCCGATAATCGCCGCAAGAAATTAGAATTTGATATTGGTGATCATGTATTTTTGAAAATAGCTCCGTTAAAAGGGGTTATGAGGTTTGGAAGGAAGGGTAAACTTAGCCTTAGGTTTATCGGTCCATTTGATATTTTAGAGAAAGTAGGGTCGGTTGTCTACAGGTTAGCTTTACCACCTGCATTATCTAGGATGCACGACGTATTCCATGTTTCCATGTTGAGAAAATACGTCCCAAACCCTTATATTATCAGTTATGGTGAATTAAAACTCAGTGATTCACTAGTATATGAGGAGGTACCCGTACAGATATTGGATAGAAGGGAACATGAATTGCGTAACAAGAAGATTCCTCTGGTAAAGGTTCTATGGAGAAATCACGCGATAGAAGAGGTTTCTTGGGAGTTCGAGGAACAGATAAGACAAAAATACCCGCAGTTGTTCCTCGGGCTTCATTCATGACCAAAGAAAATGTAAGTGATTGTATAATGTTTCTTTTGCAGGCACATATAATAATTTAGTTAATAAGTAATATTTTAGTTTTGGGGAAATTTTTATTTTACTTATGTAATCTCCAAGGACTTAGAATGTAACCACGGTATTCCTTCGTCATAAGTGAGGATAAGTAATAAAATAAGTAAACCATTTTGCCTTTAAGGGATGATGAGTTACATGAATAACAAATTTCGAGGACGAAATTTTATAAAGAGGGGAGAATGTAATGACCCAAAGAATAATGGTATTTAAATAATAAAAAGAGAGAGAGAGAGAGAGAGAGAGAGGAAAATGGAAATTGTAAAAAAGGGAGGTAACTGGAGACGTTCGTAGACGACGTGGCATTTTGGGCTCATCGACGAGGGTGTGCTTCGTCAACAAGAATATACCGAAAGGCTATTTTTTTCAGCTTTGAATTTCATCGACGAGGAATAGTATTTGTCGACAAATTTCCTTCTTAACCTCGTCGACGAAGTGACGTGGCTCGTCGACGAAGGCCAGTGTATAAATAGGCCTAACTCTCATTTTTGGCCAAAAATTGTGCAAAAACTTCTCTCTCTCTCCTCCATTCTTCCCTCCTCCCATCTTTCTAAGATCTCGGGCCAGATTCTCGCCGGCTCGACGATCTGAAGCCACCACAACGCTCCTGGGAAAGTTCTCTACAAACTTACCAGAGTGGATCGCCAGTGGAGCTACTTTGGAATTCATGCCTGGTTTAAGGTAAAACTTTTTATTTAAAATTTGGTTTTTCCATCGTTATTGGAAATGTTATACATGAAAAAATATTGAAATTTAGTTCTGAGAGATGTTGATTTCAGGGTGTTGAACGGGGAACCCTGCGGATGTAGGAGTATATTTTAGGGGGTTTCTTTTCAAAAATCGGGTAAGGGAATAAACTGAAGCTGTTATTTATTTTCATGAAAATTTTTATTAAATTATTAGAAGAATTATGTTCAGAAAAACATGTATTATATTTGTATATTATTGAAAAAATGCATATTTGGGAAAATACTGCTATGATACTGAAATGTATGTATTAGTAAGAAATGCCAGAAAATATGATTTTAGTATGGAATATATGGTATTATTCAGCATTGTGTGGCATGAATATTATTTTATGTGAAGAATATTATATTAAGGTAATTTTACAGATAAAGTATGTTTTCTAGAAAATAAGAAATAATGCAATACATTACGATTTTGCAATACATGATAATTAACATGTTTATTCAGATTATTATTTATGAAATGTTCGGTGCAAGGCCGTATTTATGAAATGTTCGACACAAGGCTGCAGATGTGAAAGTAATTGGCGCAAGGTCGTATGTATTTATGTTATTACAAAAAATGTTATCAACCTACTTACGTTAAACTGTATATTATCATGTATTATATATTATTAGAACCCAGATGATAGTTCAGTTTAGTTTCAGGAGCACGATATTGTAGTTATACAGATCAGATTATTATGTTTCAGACTTGTGCTAACCGCCCCTTCAAGTGGAGGGGGTGGGAGATGGATAGTCGATGTGACTTTCAATGTAGAGTTGTAGACGTCCACTTGGCAGTCCGGACTAGGGTGTGGCGGGCCCATCGTACTTACAAATATTTTTGAATCGGAAGTGGTCGGCCAGCCATTGTCGGGTCCCGCCTTCGGGCTACACAAACCATCATGGGGGGTCATACATAACATCAGCTAGCTATACATCCTGGGTAAATTTCAGTTTTCTTAGTTATATCAGACAAGTTATGAACAGTATAATTTATGAGAATTATGAAATTATATGCTTACTCAGCTATGTTATGAACAATATTTTCTAGTATGCAAAATGTACTATATATCTATATTAGCATTAAATATTCATGCTGCCACACAACTGTATTTAGTTTATTTTCCCTTACTGAAAGGTGTCTCACCCCAGTTTAAATAATTTTCAAGAAACCAAGAGAAATCGGTGGAGCGAGGCCGATGTTGAGTCAGTTGTGCTACCCCGTTAGGAGGGTAGGTTTGAGCTAGGATCAGAAGATTTTGATGTGGGATCCTAGAGATATTTTTGAATATTTTGGGGATTGGGTTTGAGTATAGTATTATTGT
Organism: Malania oleifera; assembly: GCF_029873635.1. NCBI lineage: Eukaryota > Viridiplantae > Streptophyta > Magnoliopsida > Santalales > Ximeniaceae > Malania > Malania oleifera. Next base: position 89,999,435 of record NC_080422.1, read on the forward strand.
GGATTGTAGTTAACTCTGGCATTATTTTTTTTATGGTTTGATGGATGTTATCTATATTTACTTCTGCATAGGTTTCTGTTGTGTATGTCAGGTGTACCCCGCTACCCATGAGTTTGGGATCACTTTGTTAATTACGTTTAATTATATAGTAAGTGACGCAAGTTGTTACAACGTAGCTTATGTAAAGAAGGCACCAAGAGTAGAATTAAAGCTTATTGATATTCCAGTGGTTAGGGAATTACCAAATGTCTTTCCAGAGGAATTACCTGGCCTACCACCCGATTGTGAGATTGAGTTTGCGGTAGATTTACTTCCAGTTATGGTGCCAATATCCAAAGCACCTTACTGAATGGCGCCAGCTGAATTGAAAGAATTGAAAGATCAGTTGGACAAAGGGTTTATCAAGCCTAGCGTATCACCCTAGGGAGCACTGGTACTATTTGTGAAAAAGAAAGATGGGACTATGAAGATGTGCATAGTTTATAGAGAAATAAATAAAGTGACATTTAAGAATAGATATCCTCTTCACAGAATCGACAATTTATTTGACCAGCTCCAGGGGACCCCAGTCTATTCTAAGACTGACCTTCGGTCAGGGTACCACCAGGTGAAAGTTAGAGCAGAGGACATTATGAAAATAGTTTTCCGAACCAGATATGAGCACTACGAGTTCTTGGTAATGTCTTTCGGATTGACTAATGCACCAACAGTATTTATGGATTTAATGAATCAGATATTTCATCAGTACTTAGACCAGTTTGTTGTGGTATTTATTAATGATATACTGGTCTACTCGAGGAATTTTTAGGAGCATGAAAATCATCTGAGACTGGTTTTGTAGATATCGAGGGAAAAGAAATTATTCACTAAATTCAAGAAATGTGAATTCTGGTTGAAGCAGGTCGCTTTCCTCAGGCATGTGATCTCCGGGGATGGCATATCAATAGATTCGAGTAAAATAGAAGCTGTGGTGAATTGGTCACTTTCCTCAGGCATGTGATCTCCGGGGATGGCATATCAATAGATCCGAGTAAAATAGAAGCTGTGGTGAATTGGGTGAAACCAAGAAATGTTCAAGAGGTCAGAAGCTTTCTAGGTCTGGCAGGGTACTACCGACGTCTTGTGGATGGCTTTTCTAGATTATCGGGTCCACTGGCATGGCTCACGAGAAAAAAAGTGAAGTTTGAATGGACCGATGATTGTGAGCAGAGCTTCTAGAAGTTGAAGCGCCGATTGGTTACTACACCGGTGTTATCAATTCCATCAGGAGAGGATAGATTTGTCATATACAGTGATGCATCACAGAAGGGACTCAGTTGCTTGCTAATGCAGCATGAGAGGGTTATTGCCTATGCATCCAGTAGCTTAAAGAATATGAAAAGAACTACCCAGTGCATGATTTAGAATTAGCTGCAATGGTGTACGCTATGAAGATCTAGAGGCATTATCTTTATGCGGGAAGATGTGAAATCATCACGGGTCATAAAAGCTTGAAATATTTCTTCACCCAGAAAGAATTGAATATGAGGCAAAGGAGATGGCTAAAACTCATTGAATATTATAATTGCACCATCAGCTACCACATAGGAAAAGCAAACGGGGTGGCTAATACACTGAGCCGGAAATCAGTACGTGCAGCATTGTCAGCAGTGGAGGTTCAACATCCAATCCAGCTGGATTTGGAGAGGCTTGGCGTGGAGCTGATAGAGGGTGACCCACAGGAATTCATCGCTAGCTTGGTAATACAACCTACACTATATGAAAGAATTAAAGCTGCTCAAAGAAATGACCCGGAATTTGTAGAGCTGATAGAGAAGGTGCATGATCGACAGTGGGAGGAGTTCAGTATTTCTGACAATGGAGCTCTGAGGTTCCGTACTAGACTGTGCGTTCCTGCGGATGTTGAGATTAGGAGGACTATCCTAGAGAAGGCACACAAGTCCCTTTACACAGTACATCCATGAAGCACTAAGATGTATCGGGACATCCAGGAATCATTCTGGTGGAGTGGTATGAAGAGGGAGATAGTCGAGTTTGTTGAACAATGTTTGACGTGCCAACAAGTAAAAACTGAACACCAGAGACCGGTAGGACAGTTGCAGCCACTCCACATTCCTGAGTGGAAGTGGGACCATATATCTATGGATTTTTTCATAGGTTTACCGCCAGCGCTACACAGATAGAATGCCATTTGGGTGATTGTAGATCGACTGATGAAGACTACCCACTTCCTACCTATTAAAGTTAGCTACCCTATGAACAGACGGACATAAATATATATTCAAGAGATAGTACAACTGCATGGGGTGCCAGTATCCATAGTTTCAGGTCGAGACTCACAATTTATATCGCAGTTTTGGAGGAGTTTACAGGAGGCTTTGGGGTCTTAGTTATCATTTAGCATAACTTTTCATCCTCAGACTGATGGGCAGACAGAGAGGATGATCCAGATACTTGAGGATATGCTATGAGCGTGTGTGCTGAATTTTTGGGTTAGTTGGACCTAGTTTATGCTGTTAGTTGAGTTCGCGTATAATAACAACTATTAGGCCAGCATCGACATGGCACCATACGAGGCGTTATATGGTAGGAGGTGTTGTTCTCCACTATACTGGAATAAAGTAGGTAAGAGGCAAGTGTTGGGACTAGGATTGGTGCAGCAGGTGTACGATAAAGTTCAACTCATTAAAGACAGAATTAGAGCAGCCTAGAGTCGGAAAGAAAGTTACGCAGATACCCCACACCGGAAATTGGAGTTTGATTTGGGAGATCAAGTATTTTTGAAGGTAGCACCACTGAGTGCAGCTATGAGATTTGGAAGGAAGGGCAAGTTGATCCCTAAGTTTTGGTTTACGGGATATAGTGGGTTTTGGGAGAATTTTGGTTGGATATTGTAAACTCCTAGAACCATATATGTAACCATGGTATTCCTCCACCACAAGTGAGGGTAATTAATAAAATAAGTAGTCAATTTTTCTTAGGGGATGGTATTTAACTCAAATAGCAAATTTCGAGGAAGAAATTTTATAAGGAGGGGAGAATGTAGAGATCCGGGAAATAATAATAAAAAAATAATGAAGAGAAAGGAAAATTTAAAGGAGGTAAAGCAGGGTTCATCAATGAATGCCCTGGCTTCGTCGACGAACGCCTTGTTCGGTTTGTGGACAAATTTCAGGTTTCATCGACGAAGAGAAACCGAGAGGGGGTACTTCAGACCCATTGGTTCGTCGATGATCTCTTCGCCTTTGTTGACGAAGCCACGTGACCAGCCACCTATAAATATGCAAAAATCACATTTTTAGTGAAGGATTTCTTTCTCTCTTGTTTCTCTCTCTAGAAAACGGCCCTCCCACCTTCTCTCTAATATTTTGGTTTTGTTTCTCCTCGGTTCGACGATCAGAAGCTACCACGGTGATCCTAGGGAGATTCTCTACATCTTAGCCGAAGCAGAATCTTAGTTTGGAGAGTTTGGGCATTATCCCAAAATTAGGGTAAGTGAGATATTTTAGAATTTTTATAGTTATTGGGCTTTTTTGAATCCAGATTTATTATTAGATGTTGATATACTGGTGTTTGGGATGATTAAACTGAGGTGTTATGATTTCAGGGTTTAGGTTTCCAAACACCGCATGCATGAGTTAGGATTCCAAAGAGTGTTATTTCAGAAACCTAGGTAAATGACAAATAGTTTATAAACTGGAAATTATGGATATGCGGATTTGGGGAAAATGTGAATGTAATAATTATTCTGGTAAATTCAGTTGATTGACTAGGGATTATATGTGTGTTATTCCAAGGTGTTGAAATTATGAATGTCGCATGCATGATATTGTAAAATAATACCTAGTGCAGATAGTCAGGTAAGGGGAATACATGTTATGCTAGCTTTATTAGAAACTTTACCAATAAAGTATAGTATTTGATCACAAGTATTAGAATATGATTTTTGAACATATTAGAGCTTGAAATTTATATAGTTTTACGAAGTATGTTTATAGAGTTTTTATTTAGTTGTGTGGCATGAGAAATACTGAATTATTATAGAAAATTCATACAGAGTTTCAAAATCATGTTTATATAGTTTCCACAGAAATACGTTATATGGATTTACAAAAACATAGTTATATAGTTTTTACAGAATTATGATATATAACTTATACAGTTTTATTTACAGAGTTACGACTATACAGTGCTCTACAAAATTACAGTATATATGGTTATACAGAATTATGATATACAGTAGTTTACATAATCATGTTTATACAATATGTTACAGAATCATGATTACATAGTGTATTACAAAATATGATTATACGATGTTTTTATAACCATGGTTATACAGAATTATGCAGAACCATGATTATACAGAATTATGTAGAACCATGAGTATACAAAATTTTATAGAACCATGATATACAAAGCATAGAGTCATGACATATAGAATTACAAAATTACAGAATATATAAATATATAGTTATTACAGCGTCATGGCTATACAAAAAATTACAGAATCATAGTTAATATAGTTGATATAGAATCATGGTTAAATAGATAGATGTTATTTAGATATATTATTATATAATATCAGACCCTGATGGAACAAAGCAGTATATAGAATAGTATATAGAGCACGGTACCATTGCTATACAGAGTGTACCCATATGTCTCAGATAGAGTATGGTATTGCCGATTGTGCCCACAGGTGGAGTTGAGAGCTCACTAGCATCTGGACCAGGTGGAGCGGGCCTTTCGTGCTATAACATCCAGATATGCATATAGTAAGGCTAGCACTAGAGGGCCAACCAGTGTTTAGCCCTGCCTATAGGACGCACAACCCTATCATGAGGGGTTAAATCATGACATACAGGTATCAAGGGAAGTTTTCAGAGTTATGTATATGTATGGTACACACAGTAAATAGAGATTATATATTATAGATAGTAGTATTTTGAATAGAAAACTCAGGCTAATGTATTTTTAAAAATGTCATAAATGTGATTTACTATATAGTCATTTTTATATAATATTCCATGTACGGTTTAGTTAAAGATATTATTATGAGCTTTAACTCATATGCCACACACTGGTAATAACATGTTTTTCCTTACTAAGAGGTGTCACACCCCAACATTATAAACATTTCAGGCAATCCAGAAAGAAGTGTGGGGCCGGCTCAAAGGTAGAGGAGGCAGGAGAGATGGCGTAGATTTGGGGTGAGTCTTGTGTTGAGTTATACAGTCCTCAGCATTTTGAGGTTTTTGGGGTAATGATGTGTATGTGTATATATAGGTGGATTTGTAGCACTATGGTATTGTGTATTTTGGAATATGGTTTGAATGTTTATGTTTTCTACTGCATAGGTATTATATAGGATATGTTCAGGTTACCACAGCTCCCACTCCGGGCCATGATGATGACTGTAACACCCCAACCTAGGTCTGCCAGGGAGCACTGCATCTCTCGTCCTCCACCTAGACCATACAACAGGGGGGCAGGCCTTATCGGACTAATGACTGGCCCCACAGATCAACATGTGTCCTTTTCAATGTGTTTTGTCCTCACTCACACACTTCCTGAGAACACTTTCCAAAAGGTTATCCATCCCAATATTGCTTAAAGGCAAGCACGCTTAACCGTGGTGTTCTTATGGGAAAACTCTCGAAAAGAAATGTGCACCTTGTTGATATGGGTAGTAACATTTAATTATTTTAAGTTTTTTCATTCGTGGGGTATCAAATTCTCACCCACTTATAGAATGCAATGTCCTCGTTACAAACCCACATTTCCATACCCAGGCGATGTGAATCTCATCACACTTCCGGCTGGGTGTTGGCTCTAATACTATTTGTAACGCCCCAACCTAGGTCTGCCAGGGAGCATTGCATCTCTCCTCCTCCACCTAGACCGGACAACAGGAGGGCGGGCCTTATCGAACTAATAACTGGCCCCACAGATCAACACATGTCCTTTTCAGTCTGTTTTGTCCTCACTCACACACTTCCTGAGAAAACTTCCCAGGAGATCACCCATCCCAATATTGTTCTAAGGCAAGTACGCTTAACCATTGAGTTCTTATGGGAAAGCTCCCAAAAAGAAAGGCGCACCTTGTTGATATGGGTAGTAACATCTAATCTTTTTAAGTCTTTTCATCCATGGGGTATCATAATGACAAATATATATATATATATATGTGGTTTTTATATAAAAAAAAATGGTATGAATTTTTAGGTCGTTACACTTACAATACCATCAAACATTTTTATCTTTACATTTCCCATGTCAATGATTTTGCAAGAAGTATCATTGCCCATAAGAACTGATTTAGAATTCACTAACTTGTAAGTGCTGAACCACTCTTTGTTCGGAGTTATGTGATAAGAACATGCCGAGTCAAGTATCTAAGAGTCTATTAGATTATCCGACCCCGCTGAGACTAATAGAACATCACCATCACTACACGTTGACCTTCTTCTTGAACAACATTCACTGATTTTGAAGTACCCTCATGTTTCTCAAAATTTCCCTTCTTCCAATCCGGACACTCTGGTTTCACATGCCCCTTTTTACCACATTTATAACACTGGATTTCTTTCTTCTTCTTGGATTAATTTCGTGATTTTTGACTTGATTCATGTTTGGATTTTTCCTTACCTTGCTCATTATTACCCTTTATTACAAGTCCTTCTCCTTCATAACATATTTTCAATCTTTGATAAAAATTTAGCAAGACAATTGTTACCTCTTCTAGATCAAGAGTTTCTTTTCCCCATGTAAGAGTGGTCACAAAATTTTCATAGGTATGAGTCGAGGGCAAAGAGTTTAACAATATCAAAGTTTTGTCATCCTCATCAAACTTAACATCAACTCTTGTCAAATCACTAATTATTTGATTAAAAGCATTAATGTGTTCATCTAAGTTTGATCCTTCAACCATCTTAAGCCAATACAAATGTTGCCTAAGAAAAAGTTTATTATTAAGAGATTTGGACATGTATCGGCTCTCTTGTTTTCAAATCTGCCTATGTTGCCTTATCCATTCATTTCGGTTGAGTATCAAGTGGAGACTTAGTCATTCCTTGTTGCACAACAATGTCCTTCACTCTCCTCTGCCATAAACTAAAGTTCCCAGTTCCATCAAATTTGACGATGTCAAATCTTGTAGAAGATGATCCCGATGTCATAACAACAATCGCTCTAATATTAATTTATTGTGATATGAATCGAATAATTAAGATGCATAGCGGAATAAAAACAATAAGTAAATGCAACACAACCAAAATAGGAATAACAACAAGGTTTATGTGGTTCGGCAAAGCCTACATCCATGGAAGTAATGACATAAATTTCACTATGGAAATCACAAAGTACACAATACACTTTTCAAAATGATCACTCTTATCTCAATACATGCCCAGAATGACATATAAAACACTTTCTTGGAGGTTTCCCTCCGTTTACCCAACCATCCCAACGTTCAAATTCAAAATTCAAAAAATTGCTCACAGCCCAGAACTTCTCGTCGACGAGAACAGGGAATTTGTCGACGAGACCAAGAAGAACAGTCGTTGACGAATCATTCCACTCGTTGACGATCCCATTTTTTTTGCTCTTGGTATCTTAGAAACTCTGAAATTTTGGGCCTCTCGGGATCTTCTCGTCAACGAGCACATGACACTCATCGACGAGTCCTTACTGTTTTCTCATCGACGATCACAGGGCACTCGTTGACGAGCTCCTACTGTGCTGACCCTTCATGTTTTTTTTTTTTCTTTATTTATGGAATCCAAAGTATAAGAGCCACACCACAAACAACAATGACAATGACAAAAAGAAATTAGTCATTGAACTCAAATACTTTAAAATTAAAGAAAGAAAGAAAGAAAACAACTATCTTACACACACATACACAAAATATGTACATTTTGATTTATTTTCTTAATATATTAAAATAAAAATGTAATGAATTTAGTTGTATATAATACTAGTTGTGCATTCGTAATGTAAGTTGAAAGAATTTTTCAAAATATTATAAAATTTAAATATGCAACTAAGAATAGCTACCAAAATTTTAATAGTATTTTGGGTAAAGACACAATCCTTTTATGAGATTTGGTAAAAAGAGAATAACCTCCTTTGATATTTCAAAATCCTTATGAATCTTCCCTCAAACTTTAAGAATTCTAGAGACCTTCCTTGATGTTTATAAAAAACACACAAACTTTTACTTGTATTTTGCAAAAAGATAAGCCTTTAAAAGAGAGATTTGCGTTTTTTTAACAAATTTCAAGAGAAGTTTGTAACATTTTCAAGATCTCGGGAGAGGTCAATGAGATTTTTGAAATCTTAAGGGAGGTCTTGCCTTTTTATAAAATCTTAAGAGAGGTCAGTATTTTTTGTCCTAATATTTATTTTATATTTTGAATATTTTATCATTTTTAACCCAAAAAAATTCATATGCAATATATAATTAGAGAAGATATATAAAAAATCACGTGAATATAGAATTCCATAACAAAATTTTGGAAAATGCATTCCAACCCCATTAAACAAATATTACTAATTCAAAAGTTATTATCTATAAATACATTAAAAAAAAAAAAAACACCCAAGCCCATCCTGGCATTTCTTCACTAGTCTTCTTGCCTTCCTCTTCTTTAATTTTCATGTGAAAAAGATTTGTTTGGGCTCTGGGTCACATGTTAACAAAGTAATTGTACTACTACTTAAAAACAAATTTCAAGAATATAAATAAACACAAGATGGAATAAAAAATTTGCAAAAGCCTTGAATTTTAATTTAATTTAAATTTTTTTTAGTTATATCTATTCAATAATTTTTTATTTTATATTTAACATGACAAGAACTCTCTTTATCTCCTTTTATATGAAATTTCATTATGAATAACTTTTGAGGTAGTTGAAAAGACTCGATTGGCTAATTATTTTTTTGTATTGATGGAAGCGCAAAGTGGCCTACATTATTAAAAATTATAAATAATTATGAGTGCGTGTATTATGTTCCTTATGAGACATTTTAGTAATTAAAGTTTGAGATTTTCATGTGAGAAGGTTTTTCGAATTATTGCATTTCACAATCATATATTCTATGCGCTACACAAATTAACTAACTAGAAAAATCTAATGAGAAGATTGGATAATCAAACATACATTAGTAGTTATAGAAAATTTTAATTTAATTATTACTATCCATTACAATAAATTAAATTATAAAATTTGAGGCAACTTTAAAATATTAATCATCTTATTCATTGACCAGTTTATAAGTTTTAAAAAAATTATGAAATTTAATGCATTTATAAAATTTTTAAATTCACCTGGTAAATAATTAAAGACAACTTGTTTCCTAATTTTTCAAAAAAATATATAAAATAGTATTTGAGATTATAAATTTTTGAGTTTAAATTTAAATTTTAATGGATTTGGAAGAAACTAAATATGTAACCCATACAAATCAAAATTTACTGAATTCGTTTCTTACAACCACAAAGTAAGGAGTTAGAAATTTTAAAAGTAGGGGTAAAAGACACTAACCCTTGCCAAGGTTTTAAAAATTCCATTGACCTTTCATGAGAGTTGAAGTACCACAACATTTAATTAGTTTTGTTAAAAAAACACAAATCTATCATTAAAAGATTTGTCTTTTTGTAAAATATAAAGAGACATTTGTATCTTTTTAACAAACTACAGGGAATGTGCTTAAAATTTTTGAAACTTGAAGAGAGGTTCCAGAAAATTTTTGAAATCTTAGGAAAGATCCTTATCTTTTTACCAAATCTTAAGAAAGGTTAGTGCCTTTCGTTCTAAAAATAATAAAAGATGTTCAACTTTTGTGCATAAATTTAGATGATTGGAAAAAAAAAGTGGTATTTTTGTGATTATTTGAAAAATAAAAAAAAAAATATTTTCCAGAATCAAATGGTACAAATTTTTTTTATTGTTATTAATTTATTTTATTTGCTGTAAAGTTTAAAAATAAGTTAATATTCTTATATTTTTTTTGAAAATTTTAAATAAAAAATAGAAACTAGATTCTACGATTAAAATAGGCCCTTAGCATTGAAGGTCTTAGATATTTGAATTTTAGAAGGAATGTGAATGGAATGTGATGAAATATAGGTTACTTCTTCTTTATGGTTTAAATATTAAGTAGACTTTTAGGTGTCGTTCGGAACTCGGAAAATATTATGGAAGGGAAAGAAAAATATTAAGGAATATACATTTTCATGTTTGCGCATCTAACAAAGTAAGAAAGAAAATGAAAAGTATACCAAATTCATGAACAAAAATTTGATTTTACATTTCATTCAAATTTATTTTTTCTTAATTTTTTAATCATATAAAACGAACTTTTATTTTTAATATAATTTAATATAGAAAAAAAATATAATGAAAAATAAATTTCCTTCTTATTTTTTTTTTCTCAAGTAAAATTCTTAATCTAAACGGACTTCTAATGAAAAAAATTATTTGGGCCGGCCATTATTGAAATTAATAATTTAAGAAGAACAAATTTAATGATCGATAATATTTGTGTGAGATCTTAACCAAAATGTTATATTTAATATAAACATATCATAAAAAAAATCACAAATAATGTATGAAAAATAGCGGAACTCTTTTAAAATGATAGGAATAAATTTGAAACATAAATACGTTACTAAATCCGACTCATTGTGAAGTTTAATTGTAAGAATGACCAAATAAAGTAAAATGAAAAATATTCTAGATATGGTGGCAAGTCTAATACGAGTGGACCCACAAGAAGACCTCTTCTTTTAACACGCTTCTCATATTTATCGACACATTTGGCCAACCTATTTTTGCCAATATATAATATATACGTATATAGTCCAGCATTTTGACTTTTTTTAGTCATTATGAAATTAGAGTTTTTAGAAGGCAATTTATTAATTTGAGCACTAAATATTTATGTTGGAAGTATTAACTTCAATTTATAAAATAAATGAAAAATATAATCTAAAATATATAATCATTTATTGTAAAATGCATTTGACGTTCCAATGATAAATTAGAGAATGCATTACAAATTAAGATTTAGAATAGAAAAATAGAAAAATAAAATTCTTTATTTTATGAGCAAAAATTTAAAATTATATTTATTATATATTTTAAAACTTTAATAAATTAATAATTTATGATTAAATGTCTAGTGGAGAAAAGATATTTTATAATATTTTTATATAACAAAATATATCTAAAATTTAAATGAGAAATTGGTAATGTTACTTTAAAGATTACATATGTCAACTCAATTCTTTTTAATATATTAAATGATAATCATAGTCTTTAATTTTCACATTAAAAGAGAAAATGTTAAGAAAGAAAAGAGACAAATAGATTAATTTAGCTAGTGAAAGAAGTTGCCGACTATGAATAATATTTTGTTTAAATAATAATAAAGAGTGGCAGAAATAATTGGGTCTAAAATGAATTTTGATCTTACCCATTTATTAATGTCAGGTCTAAATAAAATTTATATCATGTGTTAAATTTTCCAGCATTCTTTGAAATAATATAAAAATAAAAAATATAATATTATATATAGAAGTGTTTTTGACATTTCGTAAAATTCCATTAGCACCACTACATTATTTTTCTGATACTATGAAAAGGTGAATTTGCTATTTTTTTATTTATAAAATAAAAATTCAAAAAGACAAAATTATTATTTAACATATTTAAAAATAAAAATAGAGTTCCACTAATATTTAACGAAAGCCCTTATGTGGGGTGATGATTCAAATCGGTCTGGGCCGGCTTTCTGCCTCTGGCCAGGCCGGTCCTTTTTCAGACAAGCCGCAGCGTTAGACTCGTAGACTGGTCATGAGGTTGACTCAATTAAACGTACAATTTTTTTCGCGGTCCTCTTCATTTTGATTTCAATAGTTTAGTTGTCGCCATCTCCATAAAGAGAAAAAACTCTCTCTCTCTCTCTCTCTCTGCAGTCCCCACTATTCAAGCCCTAGAAACCTGAACTCAGAACTCCTGTGAAGAATCGAAGACCTGTTATCAATCAATCATGAAGAGCAAGACGCCATTGAAGCAGCTCAAGCTCTCTGTTCCTGCTCAAGAAACCTCCATCACTAGCTTCTTGTGAGTCCCTCCTCATCACCATCAGATGATCATTGTTCCTGTCTCTTTTTCCTCTTTCGAAACTCAATTTATGAATTTATTTTTTTATTTTGTGGCTCGTGGTCTTCTTTCTGATTCTTTGTATCCTAATTATCGTTATACTCTGGACTTTTAGTCTGCCACTAATCTTTGATTGTGCAATTTTATTAACATTGGTTAGTTGTCAGGACTGCCAGCGGCACATTCCAAGACGGCGATTTGCTTTTGAACCAGAAAGGTCTGCGCCTAATTTCCGAAGAAAAGGAATCTCGCGTAAGTTCATACGAGTGCATATATTGTGTTTCTTGGTTGCTGATTCTCTTTCTAATGCTGTGTCGAAAGCTTATGCTTGTTTAAGAAAGAATTTGGGGGCATGTGGTATTAAGAGAATGTGCTTATTGCATGACATTTAGGCACATTGGTGATGAAAAGTGCAATGGGCGACTCTGGTCCTCTTATTTCTCTTCATAAATCACTAAATTAGCATATGCACATTCACAATGTCAATGTCAAGGTTGTTTCTGGTCCTCGTGTAGGAATTGATCTCTCCAATTTCTCTTGATAAATTACTAAATTAGCTTGTGCTGGAATACATCATGGTGAATGAAATTACTAGAAAAAAATGCTAGTTTTTATGGCATCAAAACAAGTTTCATTTTACGATATTCCAAATCTGATTTATAACCTCTGCTGTTTGCCTACATTTCCTTTAGTGGCCTTGTGTAGATGTTGGATTCAAAATGTTGGTTTTTTAATATACATATGATTTTATGATCAAATAGGTGTGCGTGCGTGCGTGCGTGCGTGTGTGTGTGTGTTTTAATTAATTAAGAATTAAGTTATGTCCTGGCTTATGAATTTATAATAGGCACGTTGACCAAAGTCAAGTTCCATATTTGTTGGATGTATATTGATTGCATGTACAGATGTAATCGAATCCATGTATCTTTAATGATTAATGTATAATGGAAACACATACGACTAAGTTCTTGGAAGAAGAAATGAATAGGAGCCATGATATGAGAATGTGGTATTACTATAAGATTCTCCTATAATTGATCAAATGGGTCAAATGAAGGATCAAGAGTATGCCATTGCATGACTTTTCCATTAATTCCATAACAGAAAGTACACCCAATTAGTCATAAACTACGGGGCCTTTTGGTATAATTGTTGAAAGTTATGAAAACATATACCGAAAAAGAAATTGAAAACAAAAACAGAAAATAAAAATTGAAAACCAGTAACTTGTTTGGTTAATATTTCTAAAACTAAAACAAATTAAAAAATTAATTTAAAAATGCTCATTTTTTCCCTTGACTCAAATAACAATTAAAAAAATACATTTAAAATAATATAAGTTCAAAATAATACAAATTAAGAGTACTATATTAAAAATAAAAATTAGAATAATTATTTTACTTTATTACATTTCAAAATTTACCTTACAAGAACAATCTTATGGTACATGATAATTGAAAAATAGTAAAAATATTTTGTAAATGGATTTTACTATTATTTTAAATTTTTTTGAAAATTTATGGACATTTTTATTTTAATTATATTTTAGATTCATATGATCATCTTATTTTAGTTTTAATTAAAAAGTAAGTATAAATTGAATGATTTAGTCCAAAAAAAGTCAATTATGGATATTAAAATATTATGGCAATAAGTTGCCAAAACAACTTAACACCATAAAACTTGTTTTTTAGATTTTTTTGCAAACAACTGAAAATTGATAATATAAACGAAAAATTGGCGACTTAAGCAAACATGCTTGCATAATATGTTTCTTCATTGTACATAAATGAAAACAGAATGCAGAAAAAATACCAAACAGACCCTATACAACAAGAATAACAATAACAACAATAAGAGCAAACCAAGCCTTAAGTCCCTCTAGGTGGAGTTGGCTATATGAATCCTTTTTTGCCAATTTACACAATCGTGGGCATTTTATTTTGACAATTTAAGGGCTATTAAATCCATATTACTATCCCATTCTAAGTTATTTTAGGTCTACCTCTATCCATTCTAATGCCTCTAAGAGTGACTAGTTCACTCCTCCTCACTAGTGCACTATTTGGCTTATGTTGCAAATGCCTAAACCATTTGAATTACCCTTCCCTTATCTTATTTTCTATGGCTGCTATCCATAACTTATTGCAATATGTTCATTCCTTATTTTATCATTTATAGCACAGTTGATCTTATAGTTGCCTGATTAAACTTCTCTTTTAATTTTAAGGGTATTTTATGGTCACACAACATACCTGAAGAACTTCTCCATTTTACTCACTTTGCTTTAAATCTATGTATTACATCTTCTATGATTTTTTCTTCAGCTTGCATAATAGATCCAAGGTATCTAATCTAGCAGTGCTCTAATTTCTTGACCATCAAGTTTAATTTTTCCTCCAATATTCCTTTCACTATGACTAAAATAACATTACACACATTTTGTTATATTTCTACTTATCCTAAAACCTTTAGATTCTAAACTTCTTAGTCTAACTTAAATTTTACTCCATCCCTAGTTTCATCAATCAAGATGTTATCATTTGCTAACATAATTCATGGAACCTCATTTTGGATGATCCTTGTAAGTTCATCCATCATTAATGCAAAAAATATGAGGGCTCAAAGCAGACCCTAATAGAGACCTACTGTGATTGGAAATTCCTTAGACTCTCCACCTAGAATCCTAACGCTAATGTACTCATGCAATTCTGAATGACTATATAGTTTACTTACAAAAATAAACTATTGAGATTGGAAATGATCGAATTGCATTTTCAAAAGCCATGGATTTGGTAGAATTGCCTAATGGAGTTACTCTAGTTCAATGCAAATGGATTTTTATAATCAAATATAACTAAAAAAAAGGGGCAGCCCAGTGTACAAAGCTTCTGCGTATGCGGGGTCCGGGCTAGTGGCTAAAGGATTCACTAAAGAGGAAGGACTTGATTTTAGCGAAAAATTTTCTCCTATTTCGAAGAAATATTCCTTTAGAATTCTTATGGCCTTATGGCTCATTATGATGTGGAAATGCATCAAATGGATGTGAGAATGATGTTTTTAGATGGAAATCTACAAGAAGAAATCTATACGAAACAAATGAAGCATTTTGAAGAGCAAGGTGAGGAGCAACTAGTTTGTAGGTTAAAGAAATCCATACATGGACTAAAACAAGCTTCTTGCCAATGGTATCTTAAGTTTCATGAAATCATTACTTCCTTTGACTTCAAAGGAAATGATGTTGGTGAATGTATCTAAAGATCAGTGGAAGCAAGTTTATATTTTTTATTTTACATGCGGATGATATACTACATGCTAGTAATAATCTTAGTTCATTATATGGAACTAAAAGATTTCTTTCTAAGAACTTTGAAATAAAATGCATGAAGGATGCCTCATTTGCATTAGGCATTGGCATTTGTCGTGGTGGGTTGAAGAGAATACTTGGTTTATCTAACCTATATTAAACAGTTCTTGCTAAGGTTTATCATGCAAAGTTGTTCACTAAGTTGAGCCCTTATCATAAAAGGTGACAAATTAAGTGAACATCAAAGTTGTGCTAATGAAATTGAGTGAAATCAAATGGAAAGTATTTCATCTGCAGTTGTTATTGGAAGCATGAACTAGATCAAACATGTACTCACCTTGATATTTGCTTTGCTCTTGGAATGGTGGCTAGATATCAAAGTAATCTATGAATGGATTATTGAAAAGCTGCACATAAGGTGATGCAATATCTTCAAAGGAACAAAAGATTTTATGCTCAAGTATAATGATTCATTTGAAATTGCTAGAATTGAGATTTAGATTTCACGTGATGTGTTGACAACATTAGGATGTATGTTCATGTTAGGTGGAGGTGCTGTTTCATGGAAAAGTATGAAACGGACTGTCACAACGTCCTTTACAAAAGGAAGCATGATTTGTAGCATGCCATGAGGCAACCTCCAAAGCAGTTTGGTTGATGAATTTGAATTTGGGATTTCAAACAGCAGATTCTATTTCAAGGCCCATCAAAGTATTCTATGACAATTGAGTTAAGTTTTTTCTCTAAAAACAATAAGCGTTTAAGCAAGTCAAAACACATAATTGAGGTGTCTTGTTTTTAGAGAAAGGGTGCGAGATAAAAAGGTGTTGATTGAACATATTATTACTAAAATGATGATAGCAGACTCATTGACTAAAGCATTGATGCCTAAAATGCATAATGAGCATCTCAATTCTATGTGTCTAGTTGATATTTAGTAATTTATGTATGTGCACATTATGGAAATGTAAATGATGGAAAATGGATATGGTGTTTGACATTCTCATGGGACCATTTTATGACGTGAACATAAGTGTATCATTCACATTCTTCCTAATTATGTCTTATCTAAATAAAGTCTGAACTTGTGATACATGGAAGGAATTATTTCAATAATTGACACAAAACCACCATGATCCACATTACCTTTCTTGTTAAGTATATGGGAATGCTAATCTTAATAAATTGCATGTGGTTTTATCTAGTGGGAGAATGTTGGATATATATGTGTGTGTGTGTGTGAGAGAGAGAGAGAGAGAGAGAGGGAGTGATTTTCATGATCTTATGGATGTGTATGCTGTTTAATTAATTAAGTATTATGTACATTGATCAAAGTTAATTACAACATTTATTGGATGTACAAGATATAATGGCCAAAGTCATATATCTTTAATTATTAATGTATATTCTCCCAAAATACATTGGAAGAACGAAGATGCATGGATCAAAGTCATGTATCTCACTAATCTCTATATCATTAAGGGATGTGATATTACATCATGGATAATTATTTGAAGGAACATTCATGTTCAAGGAAGGGAGGGGCCATGCGCATATTTATGACTCTATGATGGATTGAGTCACTTAGGTAAACATATGAAGGACTCTTGGTCCCTCTCACCATTCAATTGAGTTTGATAGAATTTCCATCACTAAATTAAACATAAGAGAAAGGAAAAAGAACATCAACCAATTTCCGCATATTTGAGACTTGATCAAAGAAAAGAATGAAAGAAAGCATAGGTACTTGTGTCATAGATCATTTGTCTAGGTTGAAATAACTCATTTTTTTTTTTTGGAAAGCAAAGATTCTTTTAAAGTTCGGGCTTTCATTTAGACCTTAATTCTTAACAAGATCAATACAGACAATATGCTACAATTAAGGAGGCCCTACAAAGCCTTAGTCCAGATATTTATATGATGTGCAGTGAGTCTAATGAGACTATTAGTCATTTGTTCATTCATTGTAAGAATGTAAGGTAGCAAGATGCATGTGGAACAATATCTTTTCATACTTTGCTGAGGTTTGGGTGGCTCTAGTTACAATTCAGGATTTTTTGTAAGTGAAGTTCTGGGGCTTTGGGAAGGAGGAGAGAGAAAGGATATTTTGGGACTGCACTGTTTTTACAATTTTGTGATTGCTTTGGCTGGAAGGGAATTTAGAGTTTTTAAAAATCATAAGACCTCTCCAAGATTGCTTTGGGAGAAAGTTATTTTCTTGTTTCTTTCTGGGCTTAATTATTGTAAGAATAGTACATCCCTCCTTCCTTTAAGAGCCAGTTGTTCAGTGAGCTCTTAAACAAATCACTAACGTGGGCAGCTACATTGATCGATTTGAGGAACTGATGCTTAGGAGTGGTGTTGTTGAGGTCACACATCACACTGTAGCTAGGTTTGTGAATGGTCTTAAGGTGGATGTCGGGTGAGAGGTTGAGTTGTTCTCTCCAGAGTATTTAGAGATAGCCTACAGAAAGTGCTTGTCATCGAAAGGTACCTCAAGAGCTCTCGTAGGTCTTCATCTCAAGTGAGTGAGTCAAAGTCAATCCAAATCTTTTCCTCGACCTAGGCCTACCATCCCTTGTCAACCCCTATAGAGAGTTCTATGAAGCAAATAGAGTCACATCATATTGTTCGCTCTAGTGGACTCAGTATTCCTCAAGCTAGTAGCTCATCTTTGCAGTGTCATTATTGTCATGCTAGAGGTTGTATTGCTGCTCGTTGTCCCTAACGAGCTTTAGCTTTAGAGTGTGAGACTGATGATATGGCTGATTGTGAGGATCAGGTTGTAGATGCTTTTGAGTACTCTTGGGAAATGAGGGTGAGCTTGTGGATGATTTTGAGGAGGATGACTATCAAGTTACGGTGGTTAGGTGTGTCTTCTCCATTACCATGGATATTGAGAAGTGGAAACGAACCACTATTTTCCTCACATACATTTGTTGTGGCGATGGGAGATGTAAGCTTGTTATTGATGGGGGTAGTAGCATGAATGTGGTCTTCAAGACTGCTCTAGGAAGATTAAACCTTAAAGGAGAGCCACGCCCTCAGCCTTCTAAGGTGAATCGGGTAAATAGGACAAATCTACCAATTATTGAGAGGTGTCTTGTACCCATCCAAATGGGAGATTATAAAGATGGGGTCTATTGTGATGTACTCCTGATGGATGGGGCTCATGTCCTGTTAGGGTGGCCATGGTTATTTGATTATGACATAACCAATCATGGTAGGGAAAGCACTTGCATGTTTAGGCACAAAGATAAGAACATCATTTTGACCCCTACAAAGCCCACTCTGAAAGATCCTAAGGAACAAGATAATCTATAAAGCCCCAATGCAAAGAAATATTCACTTGCTTGATCATAGACTTTTGAAGGAGAGAGCTTAGAAAATAGGTGCATTTTAGCAGTCATTGCTCGAGAGGAGTTGTCTCCTCTCGAGCAGTGACCCTTTGCAATCTCTCGCCTCTCTTCGCGAACCTCTCATACTCTCTACCACTGTTGGCTACAACTGGCTTTTAGAAATTAGAATCTTGAGACATTTTTAATTTGGCTTTTTTCTTATGGCTCATCCTTAATTTTTTAAAAATTCTTATATATTGTTTGTGTTTGTTAGTTAAAACTTAAAATTGGCCTATATGATATTTAAAAATTATGTTCTTATATTTTTCTTTATCATTTTAAAAATTTTCACATTTTTTTATTATATATAAATTGATTTTATTTATTAATTATTTTAAAAATATAGTCCCAAAATGCTTACGCCTCAACGCCTTCAAGCTTATGCCTCGCCTCACGGAGGGGAAAATGCCTCGCCTTGCACCTTCGCCTTTTAAAACACCGATACACATGTTATATCACAACCTTCTTAGGGTACCAAGCTAACCTTCCAGCCTTAGGTTAATTTAGAGTTCAAGTTTGAGGAAGGTAACCTTGAGGAGTTTAATGATGTAGGGTACCAAGCTAACCCTAGGCATGCTCCACATTCCCCTAGGCATGGTTGGGAAGACTATGGATATGTTACAGAAAAGGTCAAGGTTGATGTGCGTGGTTATGATGGGAAACTCGACTTGAGCTCCTTTTTAGAATGGGTATTGGAGATGGAGGATTTCTTTAATTGGTACCGTATATGGGGTGAGGATGAAGTTTGGTTTGCCAAGATGAAACTTGTAGGACTGGCAAAGAGGTATTGGCAATCTGTACAACAAGCTCTAGACTAGTTGGGTGAACCTCCTAGTACTTGTTGGGGTTTTGAGGGTCTTTTGCCGTCTGACATTCAAAGGGATTGGAAAGTAGCTTTGATGTTATTTTTCCTTTTTTCTTTTGCGCTTTTAATTGGGGGATTTCTTGTCCTCATTTCATAGTAATTATCTAATTTTAATAGAATTCTTTCATCATCTAAAAAATGGCACAAGTTATAGGAATTAATATTATTTTTTTATATCCTTACTTTTTCGTGGTTCAAAAAGTAAGCCAAAGGTCCTTATTAATAGAAATTTTTTTAACACAAAATAGTGAAGAACAACTCAGCCTTAACATTCCCATAGGAAATCCAAATGCTCACTCTATGTGATAAACCATTCCAAGCGTAGCTCGTAAATCTATTAGATTTTAGCCTTCTAGGTAGTAGAGTTTACACTAGTAGTGATCAGAAGTGGGATCTCTAGTGTTGTGAGTTAAGACACCCATGGGAGATAGGCAGTCTGTTTTCTCCGCACTTCAGTGATTGAATGTTGAACTTATTCATCCCAATTTGTGCCTGCAACATGAAAAACTGCCTTCTCAGTTCATATGACTGAGTACTGAGGAACTCTTCTTATGAAGATAGACAAAGAGCACCTCCTCCAAAGACTACTTTTTATCCCTTCTTTATTTTTCTCTGATGAAAACCTTAATTTTACTGGGAAAAGTGAAAAAGAATTAGTACATACTGTGTGTAATTGGAGAAGATCTCCTTGGAAGAAGAACTATATCAATAGCTCAAAAGAAGGGGGATAAAACTTCTAAAAGGAGAGAAATATGATGTTAAAATAGCTTGAAATCCACAACAAAGTCTGAGTGGTTGCGCCCCTCTATGATTTGAGATTGGTGCTACAGACTTACAGTGGCCCAGTTTGAGGATTCTGCCGAATGTTGTACCTAAAGCTGATGCAATATGACATTTCTCCCTGTCATACAGATCTTGCAAGTCATAAATCATAAATCTTAATCTATCAGTCTGTCACAGGTGATAATCTTGCGCACAACTTCTCATGCTATTACTAATTTTGTGTGGGCGGTGATATTCTGTTCCAAATCTAACTGCCTGAGGTGGTTGAAGTTGAACTGCAGAAAGGTCCCTAATCCTTGCTAAAGAGGGTAAATTTTTTTTTCAAGACATGCATTTGTAAGGGTTGTCACAGTTTTATGCTTTGAAGGCCAGATAACTTATTAGATCCCCATATCCTTGTGAAACCCAAGCTGTCATTTAGAAATGTTTGGCTTGGTTTACATTTTTTTTGTTTTTTGTTTTTTTTTTTTGAATCATTTGCTTTTTTGGCTTGTCTGCTTAGAGCATCACCAAATTTGTTTTCTATTGTCTATTTGGACAGCCTTCAGATATAAAGGAGCTTGATTTCCAATTCTCTTTGGAGGACCTTGAGACCATCAAAGTCATTGGGAAGGGCAGTGGAGGAGTAGTTCAACTTGTTCGGCACAAATGGGTTGGAACATTGTTTGCCTTGAAGGTTGTTATTTGAGCACCACAGTTTTTCTCCATCTCTTTTGTTTTGGACTTCACTGTTTGACATTCTATTTCTATATTTTTGACTGTTTTTTCTATTTATGAAATTTTCATTGTCTTGTTTTGCATTGAGTAATGAAAAGTTGTAGAATTATTTTCTCAAGCTAAACAATTATTTATGTTCTTTCTCTTCTTTTCATCACAAGGCATAATTGCCTCATATGCTTGCATTTAATGTGAAGGTGGAGCAGGATTAAGTAGTTAGATCCCATTAAGTGCATGAAATTTTATATAACTATTTGATCATTCAAGGAATGTATTGGTTCAAAGAGAAGACAAGTTAGAAGGCAAGAAAGTGATTCAACCTCACCATGTAGATGTATTAGCATAATGGAGTGATGGTTAGCTGATAATTTCCTTTTAGCAGTTTCTAAAAGCAGCAATGCTTCTGTTTAAGTTACTAGTTTTTGATTTTTGTTGTTGGTTTTCTGCTGTTTCCACAAAAAAAAAAAAAAAAAAACTGAAACCAGATTTTATAGTTTTCAATTGTTTTGGCAATATATTGCCAAAATACTTAAATATTTAGAATTAATTTTTGTGGATTAAACATTCATTTTTATACATAATTTATGATCGAAATTAAAATAAAATGACCATGTGAGTTTAGAATATAATTAAAATAAAAATATTCTTAAATTTTTCAAAATTGTGAAAAAAATTAAAAAGTGATTTAAAATATATATTATTTATTTTTCAATTGTCATCACAATAAGATTGTTCTAGTAGCACTAAAAAGTGATTTTTAAAATATAATAATTAATTAAACTAATTATAATTATTTCTATTTTTATTATAATATTTTTAAATTTGTATTTTGTTTGTATTTTATTAGTTTTATTATATTTTTATTGTAATTTGATTCAAGGAAAAATATGAGCATTTGTTCAATCAAGTTTTAATT
The DNA here is from genome assembly GCF_029873635.1 of Malania oleifera. Lineage (NCBI taxonomy): Eukaryota > Viridiplantae > Streptophyta > Magnoliopsida > Santalales > Ximeniaceae > Malania > Malania oleifera. The sequence continues at coordinate 90,021,594 of NC_080422.1, forward strand.
TGTTTTGGCTTTAGAGTTGCTTGTTTTCTATTTTCAGTTTTTGTTTCTGGTTTTTGTTTTCATAATTTTGGCACTGATACCTAATGGACCAACTAAAAGTTCATTGGATTATGCGTCACAGGTCATCCAGATGAACATACAAGAGGAAATTCGTAAACAAATTGTACAGGAGCTGAAAATAAATCAGGCCTCACAGTGTCCACATGTTGTAGTTTGCTACCACTCATTCTATCACAATGGAGTTATCTCTCTTGTGTTAGAGTACATGGACTGTGGATCTCTGGCAGATGTGATCAAACAAGTTAAAACAATCCTAGAACCTTATCTTGCGGTTGTTTGTAAGCAGGTATCCATTTATTCTCGTCTTTTTGATTAAAATGTTTTGCTTAGATGCTGGAAGTCCTTGCAGTAATTTGAACAACTCTTTTTTTCTTGGCTCAACATATTCCTTTCTTTTTTCCAGGTTTTACAGGGTCTTGTGTATTTGCACCATGAACGACATGTTATTCATAGGGATATAAAACCATCCAATCTGCTCGTAAACCACAAGGGGGAAGTAAAGATTACTGATTTTGGTGTGAGCGCAACACTAGCAAGCTCTATGGGTCAAAGGGATACATTTGTTGGGACTTACAACTACATGTCGGTATGTGGATTGTGGAGTTGTAAATTTTCCATGTTACTAGTAACATAGCTAGTTGGTTGTTTATTGTTGTTGGTATTGTTATTTTACTTTAGTTTATATATAAATTTGGATTACAACCAATGGAAAATTAATTTTATTGCTCAGCCAGAGAGAATCAGTGGAAGCACTTATGACTATAAAAGCGATATTTGGAGTCTGGGCATGGTAATACTTGAGTGTGCCATAGGACGATTCCCTTATTTGCAATCTGAAGACCAACAAACTTGGCCAAGCTTTTATGAGCTTTTAGAGGCCATTGTGGAGAGCCCACCACCTTCTGCTCCATCAGACCAGTTCTCTCCAGAGTTCTGTTCATTTGTTTCAGCCTGGTAATAAACCATGATGCCTGCATCTCACGTCTCATTACATTATCTAAATGTGCAGCAAAATAACTTTTCTTTTGGCATAAAATGATTTACAAATAGTCATTTCGTCTTCTTCTATATCATTTATGTTTGGTTGTATATAATGACATGTATCACTAGTATTCAGTTGTATACCATTTTGAAAACACATGAAAACGTGCACACAATCTTACACTCCCAGCTTTGCTCAGTGATTCCAGTTTAAATATAAGTCTGAAGCTTTGTAAGACCAAATTTTTTTTGCGTGTAAGCTTCTGAATAACTACTTCCAATTTAATATTTTCCAAGATCAATTCTAGAAATGCTGTCAAAGTCAAATCGCATATAATGCCTGTTAGGTGCCGATAGTCTCACATGATTTTAGCCATTCTCATGATTGACCTTGTGATTAGCTTAATAATTTTGTCAAATTCCGTACGTCTCCTTAAGAGGCACGGCCTACGAGGGACCAACTAATTAATCATTATTGTGTTGTTGTTTCACTATTAATTTATGTTCTATTTGGATAATAGAAGACTTTTTTTTTCTTTCTTGTGAAAAATGTGATCTATAAAGCTACAAAAAATGTTTTGATGTAAACATTTCGTTCCAGATCTAAAGTCTGGTTTGAAGGAGGCAATGGTGAATTTGCCTTCTAACCTATCTTCTTTTCTTCTGTCCGAGCAAAGTTGGTTTAATTGGTAGTTAAATATGGGATTTCATTCTGCCAAAGCTGGCAAAAGGATTGTTCACATCTTAGAATACATGGGAAGATGAACATCTTTTTGAGTGATTGGCATTGATTTTGTGTCAGATTAGTTTGTTATCTTGTAAGAAAGGTTATAATCCATGGAGTGTTAATTTAAGAGTAGAAGGTGTCCCCTATGCTTGAAGTTGTTATCAAATCAAAGGGTTGTTTTCTGTGCGTTGAAAGATTTAGAGGAGTGTTGAGCCGTTAGGATGGAATTTCATTATTCCTTCAAAGCTGACAAAAAGAGATTATTAATATAGATAAAATGGGCGATGTTTCATTTCTCATCTTAGAGAGTTGGAGTTCATGAGAAGATGAATATATTTTTTTATGACATGCAATGGTGAATTCTCGTGGATTTTACATCAGATTATTTATCAAGACCTTGTGAAGAAGGTTTTAACCCATTGGGTGTTAATTTGAGAATAGAAAGGGTTACCGTAAGCTTGAAGTTATCGAATCAAAGGGAGCGTTTTTTTGTGCCTCCAATGATTTAGTGATGTCCAGAGGGGGTTGAGTCGTTAAGATGGTGGTAATTCCTTCAAGCTTTGAGAGCGGTATCAAGTTGCCATGAAGAATCCGATTAGTATAGTGGTAAAGGTGGGTGGATATGTGAGATTGTGGTTTGACCATCATCAAGAGAGTTACAATTAGTAGAGATGGTGGAAGAGAGAGCGTCTTTCAAAGGCTTTCAGAGGCTGTGTGCCAATATGCTTCAGAAACCTACAGTGATGGAATCAAAATTTTTTGGTGAGGTTGTGCTCACAACCGTAGGCATTCAGCAAAAAATGAATAAGGAAAGTTTCCTAATAATGGGTGACAGTTAAGGAATGGGACTCAAGGTCATTAGTTCCAGCTGAATCCAGAGCGGGGGTACATTTTAAGTTGCAGGCAATGTAAGGTTGGGTATTTGAAATAACAACTCGAACGTTGTGATTCCTAAATTTCTTGTGTGGCAAGCAGTTTTTTGAATCTGTCAGTGCTGGGGGGACAATAAGGATTATTTTGTGATAAGGGGAAGCCTTGTTTGAACAGCGATATTGAGCAGGCTTTTTCTTAATCAAACTTGTTTGTAGTAGCTGATGAATTTGAGAGCATGCGAGAATCAAGAGAGAAGATTGTTGCTGGATCAACTGATGGCCGAGAATGGAATTAATGATGCTTTTGATATTTTTAGATACTCAGAGCAGCTAATCAATTTGGTGCTTCAAAGGAGGGATCTTTTGCCAATATTCTTTTCCAAGTTTTCTCTTCTACTAATTGATTTCAATCGTGAAAGTATCCTAGGTGTTTTTGTGATGGAATGTGTTGGTATTTGGGAGTTTCAAATTTTAAAAAAAAATATTTCATGCATGTCATTGAATAGCTGTTCGTTTCATTTTCATTAAATACGTAGTTTTACTTTTTTGATTTATTTATTTTAATTGGATCATTATGTTTATAGGTTTTTATTGTTAACATATTTATTATGATTTGGAGTTATTTAGTTTATGCCTATAAAAGGCATGCTCCAGCCCAAGCAATAGAAAAACATTTGTCTGTTCTTTTTCCCTCTCTTCCTTTTTTGCTTTGTTGGGTAATCAAACTCTACATTCTCCTCTAGCTTTGGTGTTTGGGAGTTCACACAAAATTGAAGTTGTTGAGTAATCTTGGAGGTTGTGCGTGCAATGACTATTTTCATCAAGATATGTTCTTTGTGGGCGCAAAATCGACCTCAAGGACAATGGTCCTTCCACGCCTTTGCTTATGATAAGTATATGTAATTTCATGACTAATTTATTATAGTTTATTTATTCTATTATTTTTCCAACACTCGTTAAGGATGATGAAGAGAGCTTAGTATTCCTTAAAGATATCCTTCCTAGTTCCTATTCCAAACTTCCACTAGATAAAATAATGGATATTTCTGTGCCAAAGGGAGGAGGTTTATCAGGGAGGGTCCTTTCTCTTTAGCCATTGAGGAGGGGAGGTGGGTGGGAGTGGGTATTTAGTTACTCCTCTAGGGGAAGAGATTAAAGTGAGAATTTTATCTAAAAAAAACAAAAAGACTGAAGTGATAGTTACTCCTAAGTCATATGAGTGGGGGAAAAAGAATTTATATTCTATGGGTTGTTATTTATCTATTATTATTATTATTATTATTATTTTTTGGGGGTGGGTTAGCTATGGGCATTTTGAGTGGTGGTGTAGGGATTGAGAATTTCTCCCTTCCCAAAGGGAAGCTAGGGTTATTTTAATTTCAGGGATACAAGATTGTTTCAAGAGTTCATTGTTTAGTAGGTATCTTTTCTTTTACCATTTTACATGAAGCTAGAGCCTTTGAGGGAGGGGTCAATGGCGGTTTACCTTTGTTTATAGGTCTTGATGGGCCTATTCTCTATTCATATTTTTGTTACGAGCTTTTTATTTTTGTTTTTTGTTCTCCTAGGTGGATTATAGGAGGTAATTTCAATTTCGTCAGAAATCTTCTAGAAAGGTGTCTTTGGTTCTCTTTGAGGGGGCAGAACTTTTATAAATTTATTATGTGCTAAGAGATTTTCCCTTAGAGAATGCTTTGTTTTCTTGGTCAATTTGAGGGGAGAAGCTTGTAGTTAGTCATTTAGATAGGTTCTTGTTTTGTGGTGAGTGGGAGGATGAATTTCTTTATCTATTGTCTAGAGCAGGTTTTTTTTTTTTAATATCAATTATCTTATCTTGCTAGAGTCTACTAAGGCTATGTGGGGTCCAATCCCGTTTCATTTTGAGAATTTATGGATTGATCATCATTCCTGGATTAGGAAGACCTAGAGTGGGTTTTTTGGGGGAGGAGATTGAAAGGGCTTTAGGTTTATGAACAAAAATTGAGAGAATGAAGTAAAACAAGTAGTAGAATTTAGAAGTTTTTGGAGATGTTAGGTTTAAGAAGGCTAACATCATGGGAGATCTTGATGTGTTTGATAGGAAATAGGGAGGGAATATTGATGAGCATATATCTTTGCAAAAGGAACTCGAGGATGTGATTCTTGAGGAAGTATAGAGCAGGGGCAAACGATAAATATAAATGGGTTAGGGAGGGTGATTGTAACTATTTTTTTTTTTTTTTTGATATAGATTGGCCAATGGGAAAATGATGTGTTGAAATTTGGAGTAAAATAGAAGACCTAACACAACGATAGGTCTCTTCCTCTATTTATCAAGTAAATTCTAATGACCATAATACCCTTACTACTTTTCACTGATTATCATAACACTAACATGCTAATAATGCTAAATAACTAAACTAATCATTAACACTCCCCCTTAAGTTGGAGCATAGATATCATATGCTCCTAGATTGTTACAAATAATTTAAACACGAGCACCCCCCAAAGCTTTGGTAAACAAATTAGCAAAATGCATATCGGACTTCACATAAGTAATAGTAATTAGGGCTGGGCATGATTTGGTTAATCAAACCATACCCTTTGAACTGTAACTGAACCAAAACTTTGGTTTGTTAGAAAATGCAAATCGTATCCAAACCATTTTAAATACAACAACAACAAAGCCAAACCTTAGTCCCACTAAGTGGGGTCAGCTATATGAATCATTTTCCGCCAATTTATGCGATCATGGACAATTTCTTTTGGTAGATTCAAAGATATTAAATCCTTACTCACTATCTCCTCCCAAGTTATTTTAGGTCTACCCCTACCCCTTCTACTGCCCCTCACAGTAACTAAATCACTCTTCCTCACAGGTGCATTATAAGGCCTACGTTGCAAGTGTCCATACCATCTGAGTCGTCCCTCCCTTATCTTATCTTCTATAGAAGTTACACCTAACTTACCACGAATATGTTCATTCCTTAATTCATCTTTCAATGTTATACCACTCATCCATCTAAGCATTCTCATCTTGGCAACTTTTACTTTTTGGATATTATGTTTCTTCGTCGCCCAACATTCCGATCCATATAGTATAGTTGGTCTTATAGCTGTCCTATAAAACTTAACTTTCAATTTTAAGGGTATTCTTCGATCACATGGCACACTTGAAGCACTTCTCCATTTTAACCAACCTGCTTTAACTCTATGCATTACATCATTTTCAATTTCTCCTTTAGCTTGCATAATAGATCCAAGGTATCGAAATCTACAAGTGTTATTTATTTCTTCATCATCAAGTTTAACTTTGTCTCCAATATTCCTCCTATCATTACTAAAATTACATTTCATATATTCTGTTTTATTTCTACTAATCCTAAAGCCTCTAGATTCCAAAGCTTCTCTCCATAATTCTAACTCAGCCTCTACTCCGTCCCTAGTTTCGTCAATTAATACAATATCATCTACAAACAACATACACCATGGAACCTCCTTTTGAATACTCTTAGTCAATTGGTCCATCACTAAAGCAAAAAGATAAGGACTCAAAGCAGATCCTTGATGTACACCTATGGCAATTGGAAATTCTCTAGTTTCTCCATCTATATTCCTTACACTAGTCATTACTCCATATTACATATCCTTAATGACATCGGTATACCTACAACATACACCCTTTTTTTCTAAAACCCACCATAGAACTTCCCTAGGTATCCTATCGTATGCTTTCTCAAGGTTAATAAATATCATATGCAAGTCCCTCTTCTTTTCCCTAAACTTCTCCATTAATCTTCTTTAAAGATAAATAGCTTCTGTGGTAGATCTCCTAGGCATAAAACCAAATTGATTTTCTAAGATCTTTGTTTCTAACCTTAATCTTTGTTCAACTACCCTTTCCCATAGTTTCATCGTATGACTCATAAGTTTAATTCCACGATAGTTATTACAATTTTGAATATCTCCTTTATTTTTGTATATAGGTATTAAAGTACTTTTCCTCCATTCATTTGGCATTTTCTTAGTTTTTACAATTGTATTAAATAAATTAGTTAACCATATAATTTTGTTATTAGCCAAGTATTTCCAAACTTCAATTGGTATGTTATCTGGTCCCATAGCTTTCCCATTTTTCATCTTTTTTAATGCAAACTTAACTTCGTTAACTTTAATTTTGCTAATAAATCTTATATTTTTAGTCTTTTCCTCATTTGATAATTCTAAGTTTAAGCCTTCTATTTGGTTTTCGTTAAACAACTTACCAAAGTAACTTCGCCGTCTTTCTTTAATATCTTCGTCCTTAATCAAGACAATATCATCCTGACTTTTTATACATTTTACATTTCCTAAGTCCTTGCTCTTCCTTTCTCTAGTTTTAGCAAGTTTAAATATATCTCTTTTTCCTTCTTTTGTACCTAATCTATCATACAAACTATTAAATGATCTATATTTAGCTTCACTAACGGCCCTTTTTGCATCTTTTCTTGCCTCCTTATATTTTTCAAAGTTATCTCTGTTTCTATATTTTTGCCACGTTTTATACCAAATTCTTTTTGTCTTTATGATTTTTTATACATTTTAATCCCACCACCAACTCTCTTTGCTATTCGAGAATCTTTCCCTTGATTCACCTAAAATCTCTTTTGCTATCTTTTTAATAGAGCTAGCTAATCTATTCTAAAGAGTATTTGTATCTATCCCATCCTCTAAGGTCTAATCCCCATCTTTGATCATTTTATCTTTAAATTTTATTATATTTTCTCCTTTTAGGTTCCACCATCTAGTTCTCCTACACTGGTTTATTTTATCCTTTTTCTTCATTTTTTAATACATATATGTAACGCTAAGACTCTATGTTGTGTGGTTAGGCCTTCACTTGGAATAACTTTACAATCCTTGCATGATAAACGATCTACCCTCCTAGTTTAAAAAAAGATCTATTTGACTTCTATTTTGTCCACTTTTAAAGGTTATTAAGTGTTCTTCTCTTTTCTTAAGGCAAATATTCATTATACTAAAATCATATGACATAGCAAAGTCTAAGATCATCTCCCTAGACTCATTTTTGTCTCCATATCCATATCCATATCCTCTATGTATCCTTTTATAATTTTTATTATCTCTTCCAACGTGTCCATTCATGTCTCCTCCTATAAATATTTTCTCAGTCCGTGGTATGCCTTGTATAATACTATCCATATCTTTCCAAAATTGTCTCTTAAGATTTTCTGCTAAGCCAACTTGAGGAGCATAAACACTAATGATATTTATTATTTCTTGTTCTAATACCATCTTGATTTTTATAATTCTATCCCTTACTCTAGTTACATCCACAACGTTATCTTTTAAGTTTTTGTCTTAATAATGGCTACTCCATTCTTATGTTTTTCTCTTCCAGTGTACCAAAGTTTAAATCCTGATTTATCGTTTTCTTTAGCTTTCTCCCCCACCCACTTAGCTTCTTGAAGACAAATTATATTAATTCTTCTTCTAATCATTGTATCCACAATTTCCATGCTTTTACCCATAAGTGTCCCTATATTCCAAGTTGCTAATCTAATCCTAGTTTCCTGAACTAACGTCTTTACTTGCCCACGTCCAGAATGATGCAGGAACCCTCGCATGTAGTGTGAGCCATGCCTCTAGACTCCAGTGTTTTAAAAGGCGAAGGTAGGCATAAGGCGAGGCATTTTACACCTAACAAGACGAGGTGTAAACCTCAAGGCATTGAGGTGTAAGCCTTTGGGAATTTAATTTTTCATTTAAAAAATATAAAAATAAATTATACATGCTAAAAATCATATGAATTTTATTTAATAATTTAAATAAAGCGTTTTCTTTAAATTTTACCCCTAAAAATAGCTTAAAGAGCCTAAGCTCAAGCTAGCTGTGGGGCATTGGCGATGAATTATAGGGTTACTGCCACTTGCCCATCCAAGCTTTAATATTTAACTCCAAACTAATTGCATTTCTTGGTTAAAAGAGTTTGACGTAGTCACGACTCTTTCTTTCCTCTCTCACGATCTTTGAAGCGAGATTAGTCTATGAATAGAGATGCTTTTTTATGAAGCAGCTGAGTGTCAAGAAAGAGACTTTTGCATAAAGATCCGAAGTAGCTCAGTGTCAGAGAGAGGCTTTTGTATGAAGATTTGAACCGGTTGAGTGTCGGAGAGTGTTGAAAATCAAAATTAGGTCCGCGACGTGGAAAAGAGATCGCTTAAGAAGATGAGGATATAGATTTGCAAAAAAATTGAGGTTGGTCGATGATTGAAGTAGAGGGAGAGAGAGAGAGTGTGGGGGGGGGGGTCGTGGTGCTTGATTGGCTGAAGAGAGACAACTTAGTCTTCATGTTGGAGGAGGAGTCTTCTCGGAGAATATGGACCAATGGAAAGAGAGTATTTGTCGATGTCATGGAAGTTTTTTTTGCTTTGTAATTTGCACAAATAATGGGGTCCGAAATGCATACGCCTTGTTTGTTGAGGCGTGAAATGTGAGTTTTTCTGGCCATGCCTTTTGGGACTTTTGCCTTTTCCATTATGCCATGGGGCATTTTACCCTCAAAACGCACCTAGTGTGCCTTGGAGATTGCCCTTTAAATCATGGCTAGATTCAATACCTAGTTGTGGATCTTCCAACTCAACACTTGACTTGGCCATTACGGTTTGTTTTTTACTCCTCTAGGAAACCAAGTTATCATCAACAAAGATACAATACCTGGTTGTGGATCTTCTGTCTGAAGGTAGCTCAACCGAATCTACACCAGTATATTCTTGAATATAAGTGTGACCCTGATTTTTATATAAGAGACCTCTCCTAAGCGCACCTTCTCACATGTGATTACTGCATCCCAATGACTTGTCCTCAGAGAATCTAGAAGTTGACTCACAACACTTGTTGCGCAAGATACAACTGAGTGATTGTAAGATAATTCAATTTTTTTTATAAGTCTCCAGTATTGTCCTTGATTAGGTAACAAGTCACCCATATGCAACCCTAACTTGTTTTTAGAATCCATGGATGTATCAACCAGTTTGGATCCCAACAACCTAGTCTCATCCAAACGATCAAGAGCATACTTCCTTTATGACAAAACAATTCCAATATGAGATCTAGATACTTCTATACCCAAGAAGTATTTCAATTGTCCCAAATCTTTGGCATGAAGCTTAGTTTGTAGAAAACACATTGATCATCATCACCTATAACTACAATATCATCCATATACACAATAAGAAGTATCCCACCCTCTGAAGTATGACAATAAAACACAAAGTAATCCACCGCAAATCACTGAAGGTCAAACTCAAGTACTACAACACTGAATCAACGAAACCATGCTTTAGGAGATTGTTTTAAATCATATAATGTCTTCCTGAGCTGACACACTAAGCTTGGACCCCACCTAAGCAACAAACCCATGTGGTTGCTCCATATAGGCCTCCTCCTCAGGATCACCATGCAAGAAGGCATTCTTCACATCTAATTAACACATAAGCCAATGACAAGTGGTGGCCAAGGTGATGAACATACGAGGTAAGTTTGACAACCAGGAAAATGTATCTAAATAGTCCAAACCATACACTTGAGTAGATCCCTTAGCAACATGACGCGCCTTCAAATGTAAGGGTGTTCAACAACCCGATCAACCTGACCAACCCAAACTAAATTACCCAAAAAATCGGCTTGGAATGGTTTATGGGTCGGTTGACGGTTTCCCATTTTGCATAACTCGATCATATGGTTTGGTTTGTGGGTTTAGCGTCAATCCACCTGACCCAACCCGAACCGCCTATATATGCCTATTATTACTCAAGGCTTACGAAATAATGCATAGGACTATGAGGTGGATACTTGCATTTTTGAATTTTTTTAAAGTTTTTAATTTTATATCTATTGTAGTAATGTGTATGGATATGATATTTGAGTCCTTTTGGATGACAATAGAAATATTTTGCACATTTTATTTTATGTTGCTGATGGTATGTGTGTTAGAAGATAGATGCAATGTTTTTTTGATTAGTTTTGTAATCTTCTTTATATTGTATTATCAATGTAAAATTGATAGTACTTAGTGCTTTACTCATATTGTTACATTGATACTATGGTCTTTCTTTTTTTCCCTTTTTTTAATAGGAGGTCTATTAATGTAATATATTTAGCTTGAATGACACTAGTTTATGCATTGTTTTCAATGTAACATATGTTATTATGTTTGGCAAAAATTCTCATGTGTATTCCTTTATGTGTGCGTTTCTTTTTTTCGTCCTACTTCACTTTGATTCAAGTTAAACCACCAACCCGAACCAAACCACCCGATATTCAAGGCGACCCAAACCAAATTCTCAATGGTTTGACTTAGGATTGGCTTCTTGCTAAACCGACAAAATCGGATCGGTTGGAATTTTAGGCCTAATCTGAACCAACCCAACCTATGAACACCTCTATTCAAATGAGCCCTAGAACCAGTAGGATTGACTTTCACAATGTATATCTAGCAACAGCCAACCATAGATTTGTCAAGAGGAAGAGATACCAATTCCCAAGTATCAGTGTCCTATTATGCACTCATCACTTCAACCATTGCGTTCTTCCAACTAGAGGGGGCTAAAGCTTCATAAACATATATAGGAATGGCAACTATGATAAGAGTGGTAGCAAAAACAATAATAAGAGGGTGACAAGAAGTTATAGCAAACAAAGTTGGAGATGAGATGTTGTGTACATGTGCATTTACTTCTACAGATCACAATCGGAGGATCATATCATGGAGAATATGGTCATTAGACAAGGGAACAAAAGGTGTGGTAGTAGAAGCTAAAGGCGATTGTCTTCCTTGGAGTTGCCGTCGTGAATACACTTGCAAATTAGGACAAACCAGATGATGATAAGGACTCAAACCACATGGAGACACAGGTGGATGATTGGTTAAGGACAACAAACTAGAATCTCGAAGATTAGGTAGAGGAAGAGATTCATTGAGACTTCGAGATCAGCACTACTTAGGGTTAGGGATTGAGAGTATTATGGTGTGGAATCAAAGAAGGTAACATTGGCCAAAATAGAAGAGTGATGCAGAGTATGACTATAACAACGATATCCCTTTTTAATGTGTACTGGAGGAAGCACGAAGGACGTGAGAATAAACATTAGTAAATGATGGCAAGTTTACACTACTAAGTATTTAAGATCGGGCTACTTCTAACTTAGTTTTCAAACCCGCTAGAACTTGCAGAACTGTCATTTGCTCCCTTTGCTTTTGCATCTTGCAAACATAGGCAATTATAGGTTGCACAATGTTAAGATCCTCACGAACACACTTCATCTTTGCAAAATACTCAGTAACACTCCGATCTTCCTATTGTAACTGAAAGTACTCTAGGGATAAATCATACATACATGTAATGTTACTAGAATATAATAGCTTGACATAATCCCAAATATCCTTGCATGCATCTGGACGCATGAACATCTGTGCAATTTGGGGTTCCATCGAGTTCCACATGAGGTAAACAATCAAAGCATCTCCTTGAGTTCACACTTCTTTTCTCTTCTCATTTGAGGGTTCAAATTGGAATAAGTGGCCTGATTTTCCTAACCTTGTTAAATTTGGACCCTTGCAGTCTTAGACCATTGAACATATCTGTCCAACTTATTGGTTATTGTCTGTCGTAGTGATGAAGGAAACATATTTTTGGGATTCATAGATAGGGATCAGCATAATTCGGTTACATCCGAATTAACTGAATTAACTAAGTAAATTCAGTCGGTTTGGTTCGATTAAAAATTTATTCGGTTCGATTCGGTTTTCATTTTCATTGAATTTCGGTTTTTGGGTTAATCGAATTAACTAAATAGTATAAATTAATAATAAATAATTATATATATTATATATTAAAATATTTTATATATTATATATATGCTAACATTTTATTTATTTTTTATATATTATATATATATTTAAATTTTATATATATTATTTATATTTTATAAATATATTAAAATATTAAATTGGTTAAAATCGGTTAACTGATTTAACTAAAATTTGGTTTGGTCGGTTCGGTTAATGAGATTTTTGAATCGAAATTTTTCGGTTAATTCGGTTAATTAACTTAATTCACCGAATTGACTGAATGCTCGCCCCTATTCATAGACTCCATCCCAACACTCACAAACTAGACCAATGTCAAACAAGAGGAGCAATCGGACCAATCGGAACAGCCACAAACAAAGTCAACAACCAAAACTACCACGGATGAGTCACCGACAACCTAATGTAAACCCCACAAAATCAATGTACTTTACTAATACTGAACAACAACCACCGGATTTCTGCGAGTGCATAGTCGGAAAAAGCTGGATTTTTGAACCAAAAACATGCCCAATAGTTTGATATTATGGTCTATGGAAGTAATCAAGACATTCTGCAGAAAAAAATGCAGCAAAAGGTGTTTGGACAGTGTCTCACACGGTGGCGTGTGGGGTTGCCACTGTCGGCAATCGGTCGGCACGTGGGGGTGCGTGAAGCGATTTCTGCGATGGGATTTCGCGGATCTACAGATCAGAGGGTTTTGTTGTTGGTTATATGGTTGATTTTGTGAAATGTGGAAGGGTTTGGAAGGTTCTGAGAAGGGCAGCAACTGCCAGGGAATTTTGTGGCGATGGCAGAGTGTTTTTTGGCAATCCCTGGACTAGTTTCTAGGCTGTAGTACTGTGGTTGATCCTCCTATATTGGCGGATTTGCATAGGATGGCCAGATTTGGGTTTGGTTTGGTGGTAGGGTTTAGGTTGGATCTTGCTCTGATACATGTTAGATTATCGCTTACCTGAAAGTTTAAGCTGTTAGGTTGTAGGCCAACAATGTATATCAAGTCTTTTAACACTCCCCTGTACGTGTCACCCAACAGCACATGGAGAGATAAACAAATGCTAAATAACACCCACTACAAGGAATATAATAATTTTTAAACACCACACAATAACTACGGGCGCCAACAATAGAATCTAAGACCTCCTGATAACCAGCTCAATATCATGTTGAAATTTGGAGTAAAACAGAAGACTTAACACAGTGATAGGTCTCTTCCTCTATTTATAATATATTAAGTACATCCTAGTGACCATAATACCCTGTTAATTCTCACTTATTAACATAGCACTCACATACTAATAATATTAAATGATTAAAATAACCATTAACAATATGTAATGAGGATTGGAGTCAAGGGAGGGAGAGGTCATTAGAGATGGTCGATTGATTGTTCAAGAGATTACAGTTTTTCTAAGACTAACAAGGGAGGGAGAGGTCATTAGAGATGGTCGATTGATTGTTGAAGAGATGACAGTTTTTCTAAGACTAATTTTAAGATTGAGGGAGATTAATTTAGACATGATTAATACATATGATTTAATATAGGTAAATTGGCCCTATAAAGCCCTTGGCGCATATATGTATGTTGTGACACGAGCCTTTAGTGGTAATATTGACACTTGGTGATGCTGGGCAGCATCAATGATCCTGCAGCCTTGGGGAGAAATTAGAAGTTGAAGCGAAAGGGAGGGGAAGAGAGGAGAGAGGAGATAAAGGGGAGGCATGCGTTCATTTTCTCAATTCAAAGTCAACAACCAACTTCTACATGGCTTTCAAATGCTATTTATAAGGAAGCCTCTACACATGAAATTACACATATACCCCTAAAACTACATAAAATTACATACTCCTAAAATACAAAAATATTACAAACAATCCCCTCCATAACACGTAATCCTGTACTAATTAAACTAAACACACAATTAACAACTAACTAAACCCAGCAATTCCTTAACCCAATTCTTCTTAATTAATCTCCAACTAGGATTTTCCCAAGGTCTTGCTTATTATCCTACATCAAATCTCCCCTAGTTTTAAAAAAATTGGCCACGAGTTTTAAAATGTTGGAGATGTTAGAAGTAAGAAGCAAACTTGGACTCTTTGAAAGCCAGTGATTGAGTGATATAATAAACTGCAGTCCATTGGCAGCACCATAGATTTTGTTGAGAATTAGCATTAATAAACACACATTGAGAATGACAAACTCAACAGTTGAAATGTCTGAAAGACTTTGGATTTCTTCAAACACATTCATTTCCTGTAGTTGTCTTCAAATTAAGTAACTCCAACATATTCTTTCGCTTGGTTGGCTAGTAGTGCAGGCTTCAATATGATTTTCTTACCATTATGGTGGAATACGTATGGGTTCTCAAGCCCCTTGTGTCACACCCAAATCATCTAACCAAGGAGAACCGAGTAGTACATGACCAATATTCATGGGCATGATCTCACACCAAACATTGTCAAAATAGTCACGTATAGGAATTGAACATCTTTCGCAAACATGTATAGTAGAGTTATCAACCCAAGACATCTCATAAGGCTCTGGGTGAGGCTTTGGATGAAGTTGCGTTTGAGTGACCTCATCTATGGAAACCACATTCATTAGGCATCTTCTGTCAATGATGATTTTGCTAACATTTTCTCCGTACTTCAGAATGGTGAGAGAAAGCTTGAAACGTGTCCAAAGTAAGACAAGTGGTGTTACTTCTTCCAATAATTTGTCCCATGTTGCAATTATATATCACCGAAGACCCTTGAAAAGTTGGTCAATCTATTCTTGCAAACCACAATCTGATTCCCATTGTTCAAGAATCTTGTTCAATTCACATGTACTAGAGTCCATGCAAAAATTGAACAAATTCATAAAGAAAACTCACAAATGCAGCATTGCAAACTGATTTTTATTGCTGGCAGTGACAATTCCACGCTCCAAAGTGCTGATGGTACACTAATTCTTCAATTTCTAGCCTTTTATATCAAAATATCTGACTTGCTTGCAAAATATCATGTCCAGAATGAAGATATCATGCTGCACATCAAAATATTAAGGGAAAAACCCAAATTCTTGAGGCTGGAATCAATTTCTTGTGAGTTTGCAAGTTATAGGGCAGGAAAAAAATTCCACATGTGCATGGCCAGTGCGTGGGCATGAGTCACTGGCGATGAAACTTGGGAAGAAGGGAGATCAGGGATGGGGATTGCACTGGTTGTGGTGGTGTGATGAGAAAAGAGCAGGAAGTTAGGGATTTTGAGGGGCCATTGGCTGGAGAATGTTTTGCCGAGGGGCACATGGGGCTACGCCAATGGCCGGAAGGTGATGAAATTTTAGGGGTTAGGGTTTTTTGTGGGGGGAGGGGAGGGGGGAGGTTGTTGTTGATGACATTGGAGGTGTCGAGAAAAGCTTCAAGGGAAGGGGTGTTCGTAAATGGGACATGAGACTGGATTCTTTGAGAAATTTCAGAATCGTTTCTTGTTTTTTTGTTTTCATTATATATTTTTTTTAACTGAAATTTCAGGCAGAGAAGATGGTTGAAGGCGATGAAATTTGCGGTTGGGATTTACCACATGTTTGGTTTGTGGAATGGAATGGGATATGAAAGGAATGGAATGAAATGAAAATTTGAATGGAGAGATGAAATCAAGTGATAAATTCAATTCCATTCCCTCTGATTCCATTCCACTCTTACGTACGAAATGCGCAGTTAAGACTAACAAAGAGAGAGGCGGAATTGAGGTAGAGAAACAGAGAGATGAAAAGGGAAGAAGGAGAAGAAGAAGAAGAAGAAGAAGAAGAAGAAGAAGCAGCAGGGCAAAACAGAGAGGAGAATCAGATCTGCAGCAGAGCAGGGACAGAGAGGGAAGTTACAGAACAGAGGAGAGAAGGAAGAAGATAAGAAGAGGGGGAGAAGACTGAAAGGGGAAGATGGGGGAATTGAAATGCAAGAATGGAGATCAGTTGTGTGCTCTAGTACCATATGATACAGGGCAGTGTCAAGGGTCTGCAGTCATGGGGAGAAATTAGAAGAAATTGAAGAGAGGAAGGAAGGGGAAGAGAGGAGAGAGGAAGAGATACCAGTGGGAAAACACACGTTCACTTTCTCAAACCTCAATTCAAATTCAACAACCAACTTCTACATGGTTTTCAAACACTATTATGAAAAAAAACAAAGAAGCCTCTACACATGAAATACACATATACCCCCTAAAACTACATGAAATTACAAACATACCCCTAAATACACAATTATTACAAACAAGTCCCCAAATACACATAATCCTTTCTAATTAAACTAAACATGCAATTAACTACTAATTAAACTCAACAATCCCTTGACCCAATTCTTTTTAATTATTCTCCAACAAAAATCTCCATGGTCTTGCTTGTCCCACATCACTTGGGATTTTCATTTTCAAAGAAGTTTGAATGATAAGGAGGCAGGGGAGCTTTTGTTTTCTCTTTATCCATTGGAGGGATGTATGGGTTTGGGACTTGTATTCATCGGGGGTTTTTTCTTATAAATTTTTCTTTGATCATTTGGTTAGATCTAATATTTCTTTTTCCCATCCATCATTATGTTAGGACTGGAGGAGCCCATGGGTGAGCTTGATACACATGGGTGAACACTAACTTGACCCAAAAGTTTAAGCCTATTGGATCTTGGGCCCAACCATGTATATAAGTACCCATCATCCACTCTAATTTTCCAATGTGGGACAAGCTCACAAGTGGAATTCTCAACAATCTCCCCCTCACTTGTGAGTCCCAACTGCTCCCCCTTGAACGGAAATCGTGTCCCTTCTGGGAGTAAGCCCAATTCTCCAACAGTTGCTCAAGTGGTCTTACCACTGGTGCCTTACGTGCGTCGGATTGTATTTCACGTGCCTCTGAACTAAACCTACCTCTCACGTCTTGACTTTATTTGGATCCATCCACAGCTTAGATGATCCTTATTGGCCTTAGTCACACACTTGGTCCTCCAACTGTTAGCATGTCAGGAGAATTAACTTCACGTCTTGACTTTTTACGATGTTGCTCACTCAAGAGTTACGAACCGTCGGTTCTGATACCCCTTGTTAGGATCGGGGGAGCCCATGAGTGAGCTTGATACACATGGGTGAACACCAACCTGACCCAAAAGTTTAAGCCTATTGGATCTTGGGCTCAATCATGTATATAAGCACCCATCATCCACTCTAATTTTTCAATGTGGGACAAGCTTACAAGTGGAATTCTCAACACATTGTATTTGGAAGTTCAAAGTTCCCTCTAAAAATTAAGGTCCTGGTTGGAATTTGGAAGAAATATTAGGGAAATGAAGAAAAATATAGAGTTCCCCTTTTCATGTTTGGGGTATAGGAAAGTGAGAAAGGAAATAAAATATATAGTAAATCAATGAAATTTTTTTTTTTGGTTTAAATGGTAACCTTTGAGTTATCATAATCTTTAATCATTTCAGAACAAATTTTAATTTTTGACAGTATTTTATATAGAGAAAAAATACAATGAAAAATGGATTTCCTTATTTTATTTTATTTTATTTTTTCTCAAACAAAATTGTTGATCCAAATAGCGCCTAAAACATTCATTTGGTTTGTGGTTTTTAATAGTCAACACCGATAATGTGTTGCAGCACATGGCTTTGAAGGCATTGTCCCCATGTGTTTGTGCTTCAACAGTTTAAAGATTTCTGTTCATCCCTTTTTACATTGCTTGTTTACTTTGAGCATGGGGAGTACGTTGTTTGGATTATTTTTTGCAGAAAATTGGATTGGTCCAGAAACTGGAAGTTCTTTTGGTTTCTTTTAGGTTTTTGGGAGTGTAAGGATGCCTGATTGTTTGTGGTTGTGGATGTGCAACGTTTTCTGTTTTTTGGGGGGTTTGGTTGAAAAAGAATGCGTGTATTTTTACCAGAAAGATGTTCACTTTATTGCTGCTTTGCATGGTATATATATGGTACATGGCTTCTTTTTGGGCTTTCATGCGGGGCTCTCTAAGGGAATATGTTTTTTTCAGATGTCCGGCGGGACTGGCAGGCCTTATTATCTTGATTGTGTTTTCCATTTTTCTTTTCTGCTTTTATTTATTATAGGAGGATTTTCTCATCTCCCTGTGTGCTCACATTCCTATTTCTGCTAGTAATATTTTTTTTTTCTAATGCACGCCTAGACCAATTCTATTAATTTCACAAGGATATTTTAGTTTCTGTTGCTCTGATGTCTACACTGTAAACGCTGTATTGCTCTTTGGATGCTAAAATTCTTTGGTTTAAGCAGTACTAAGAAATATTTTTTTTACTTCATGGTGACACTGTTAATCTGATTGTCCAATGTATGATTCTCCAGTATGAAAGTTGTACCTTGTTGGAACTTTGGTATGTATAACAAATCATTCATATTGTTATTATTACATTTGCAGCATACAGAAGGACCCTCAAGATAGATCGTCATCTTTAGAACTTTTGGTTAGTGTTCGCCTCCACCCCCCATTTTAAATAAATTTTAAATGTGTTCCGAGTCAAATGTTTGACTGCCAACTCTCTCTTATGCTCTACCAGAGTCACCCTTTCATAAAAAAGTTCGAAGACAAAGATATTGATCTTGCAATTCTGGTGGATAGCTTGGAGACTCCAGTAAATTTCCCAAGGTGAAATTGCCTTGTAACACAATATTCAATGTAAAATGTTCGACCCCACCCCACCCCATATGTATTATTATTTTACAGTTGTCGTGAAAATTTGGATGAGATTCGTTGTAAAAATAAGCGAACATTTTTTTTTTGGGTTCTTATGCATTGAGTTTGGTATTTTCATGCAAATTTGCCTGTGCCCCTTGAAGATTGGAACTGCAATGGATAGCGAAGCCACAAGCATCAGAGATTTTACTTAAATCTTGGATTGTTTAAAAAAAAAAAAAAAAAAAAATCTCAACCCTTGCGTGTTCTGAGGCTTCAATTGGCATTGGTAAAGGAGGATTTGAATTTTGAACTTGAAGGCAATATATTTTCAATGAACATTTGTATTGCAGTAGGTGGTTGTGGTCGTTAAATCAATTTTCTCGTTAATGAGCTGAGATTTTTGCAATTATTGTGCGTAGAATTTCATTGACAAGATTATGATCATGGAAACAACTGAGATATTTTTATGTTAAGTTTGGTTTGCAAAATATCTGTATGGTTAAATTGGAGAAGAATTATTATTTGCCTATTTCATTTTATAGATTACTGATTCATGTAATCACATATAACTACCTAATGCAGCTATACTCTTTTATTTGGGCTTAGGACCAAATGTGTGAAAGGATTTAGGGCAAAAAATGTCTTCTTAAAAGGGGTCAGGGTGGACTTGAAATCATTTGAAATGAGTGGAAATACTTAATAACTCTTCAGCTAATGGAGGAAAATATCTTTGATTGGGTGAATTGGTGAAAGAGGATTCGTGTAGTCGATCACCTAGGCTTATTATTATTATTATTATTATAATTGTTGTTGTTGTTTATCTTAATGATTAATGAACATTTTTTTTATTTATGCAAGAATTGTTTTATTTGTAAGAATATAAATTTTATAAATAAAATGTAACTTAAGTTGATAAAAGAAATGTATTCGTGCTTCCCCTGTTTAGCGGAAAACATTAGAACTTATCTTTCACCATTTCTCGAGAGAGAAGCAGAGAAAGGACTTATTTATCTTCATAAATTTGAGACATTCTGGAGAAAATTTTGGAGGCTTGGTCATGTAGAGATGTTAAATTAAAATTGTGTTTTGTTTTTCTACTTTTACCCCATAGGTGTCTCTTCACACATCCGCTAAAGAAAACAACGGTAAGGTTGCTTTTCTGTAATTGATTGGTCACGGATTTAAATTTAAGGAAATAATCTTTGTATAAAGTAGGAATAAGGTTGGGTACACATCGACGATTCTACCATATCCTCTTAAACAAGACTTGTCCTAGGAATGTCTTTTTTGTGTTTTTTTTGTTTTTTTTTAAGAAATTAATTTATTTGATTATTTGAACTTTAAACCATTGTTGGATGGCTAGTGTGCCACATGCATTTATTTTTTTGAAACCATATTATTCTATTATTTTGGTTAATTAGATTATTATTAGTATAATTTGCATTTTTTTGTAATTTATGATGGTTTTTAAAATTTTAGGATATTAACTTAATTTTTTTTCTACGCAGATACTAATTTAATTATGGAAATATTATTAAAATGCTTGTCAAGATCAAGTTTTTTCCTGGAATAACTTTTTTTAAAAAAAATATATATATTAAATTATACCCCATCACTCTGATGTAATCTCACTACTCTAAGTAGCGAGATTTGTACTTGGAGTAGCGAGATTTCCTTTTAAGAGACGATGCTCGTGTGGATGCGTGGCAAATCTCGTTAGGTTCATCCAGCGAGATTTGCTTCGGATACTTAATGCCCTTCTAGTCGGCGTTCGACGTGTGGCAAATCTTGTTGGCTCATCTAGCGAGATTTGCTTTGGATATTTAATGCCCATCCAGCCGGCGTTCGACGCGTGGCAAATCTCGCTGGATAAACTAGTGTGATTTGCTTTTGCCATTACACAACCCTTCC
Organism: Malania oleifera; assembly: GCF_029873635.1. NCBI lineage: Eukaryota > Viridiplantae > Streptophyta > Magnoliopsida > Santalales > Ximeniaceae > Malania > Malania oleifera. Next base: position 90,042,671 of record NC_080422.1, read on the forward strand.
TCCTTCCATTGTCTTCACGAACAGAGGGGAGTACGCATCCTTTTTGCAGAGAGACGAGGAGGAGCAGAGCAGTAGGTTACCGTTGAAGGAGACAGGGGTTGGACGTGCGCAGGTGACCGTTGTGCCTAACCGTTGAGGGTGTGTGTATATAAACTCGAGGAAATGAGGTAAGAAACATTCTGGCATTTAGTTTGTTCATAAATTTTAAATTAATTTATTTGATTGAAGAGTTGGTTTGATAATCGGATTTGAGTTTAGTGTGCTATTCAAAAGGCTTCATTCAGAAACGTCTTTCTTTGAGGTTAGGATTTTTTTTTTTTTGTATTTGAATTATATTTTTTATGATACTGTCCAAACAAAAACATGCATGAATTTTTTTTTTGAATTATATAATCGTTTTTGTATTTTTATGTTCTTTAGCATGTTTGTTTGATATAGTAAAAATTAAAATTCTGAATGCATGTTGTTTATGTGATTGTGATATGTGGCTTGTATATATATAAAAGAATTTCATGCGGTGGCTTAAAATAAATCCACGCTAGGCAAAGTTTGCTGCCTGTGCCTGAATTTTTAAAGGATAACTAAATTGGAAAAATGTATTGAGAAAAGAAAACAAAATCTTGATTGCCCTCTGACAAAAATTATTTGTGTTATTTAGCTAACAAATAATTTGTTTTATTTAGTTTGATTTCATTGATAGAACCCTGCTAGTTCAATCCTCACTTTCCATTCCTAGGGTTATTGAATACTTTACTTGTTTGCTATTGCTAGTTCAATCGTCAGCTCTTGCTTAGTCATTGGACTATATCCATTTGAGAGAAACTTTCTAAACAAACAAATAATTAGTTAACTTCAATGAAATGGAAGTTGTTTATTAAGTTTGTAGAATGAAATGCATGTTGTTTCCCAAGCCTTATACATGAATCCCATTGGATTTTTATGCTCCCTTATAACATAATATAAATCAAGAAAAATAAAAATAATAATATTACCATATAATAATAACATAAAATTATTATGCAGACAAAATTATTTAAATTCTAGCTTCAACTTGTATGACATATATAGACAAAGATTTTGATGAAATTTGAATAATATAATCATCAAAATTAAACTATTTCAAAAGTATTAAATTAATAAAACTTATAGGCTTGTGGTATGCTTTATGGATAAAATAAATTAAGAGGATTGTGAATAATTATATTTTTAGCTAATTGAGAGGCTTGATAAAAAATATAAAAGAAACTTAGTGCTTATTATGATAAAAATTATTTTTGGCATCATTATAAAAAAAAATTATGAAAATTAAAAATTAAAATGAAAAAGTATGAATTGAGAACCAACTACATGCTTAGTTAATATTTTTAAAACTAAAATAAATAAATAAATAAACTTGATTGAATAAATGTTGGGGTTTGGCTATGAATCAAACAATATTCAAAATCCTATGACTACAATAATAAAATTATAAAATAACATAACTTGAAAATATTATGATAAAAATAAATATTATTAAGTTTGTTTTACGTAATTATGACATGATAATTGAGAAAAATAAATATACTTTTAGATGACTTTTATCATTTTGAGTTATTTTTTTTAAAAATTTATGAATGCTTTATTTTAACTACATTTTAGATTTATGAGATATTTTTATTCAATTTTAATTAAAATTATGTTTCAAATCGTGGATATTAAGGTATCTTAACAGTAGGTTGTTTAAACATTTGAAATTATAAATTTAATTTTTATTTTTTTCAATAAATAACTAAAAAACCAACAATATGAAAAAATAATTTTCATAATATGTTTATTCAGCATACAAAAAACGAATATAAAGAACAAACAATATGAATCAAAACTAGGACTACAAATAAGTGAAGCTATGACTAGTAAGCTTGATTTGTTTATTAAAAAATGAGTTCAAGTTCGACTTTAGCATAAAGTTTTCTATTTCAGCTTGGTTCGTTTCATATATATAACTTAAACTCAAATCAACTGAAACTTGTTAGGAGGAAGGAATGTTGGAGGAAACCCTAACAACACAGCCGCGTCGTCAATGTTGCGCCCTGCGCCGTTGCGCCTATTGCAACCTTGTCATCGTCGTTGCCCAGCGCTGTCGCCATCGTGCCCATCGCACCGTCGTCGTCAATAGCGTCGGTTCCCTCTCCACTGACGAGATCCTTCAGCAGTCCCCGCCCCTGCACAGAAGCAGTAAAAGCTGTGAAAATCCGGCGAATCACCACGGTCGCTGGAGCCAGGATCTTTGCCCTGCCCACGAAGAGCTTGCATCGCCAGTTCCCTCCTTTACACGATGACCTCGACCTCCTCTCTGACCTCTCCTTTTTCCACCCCACCTCGACGACCCCTGCCTCCGTCGCCGGAGTCGACCCCAACTACGTCCACCCTCCCTCCCTCCCCGACTACCTCAGCCTACTCTTTTACCCGTCCTCTTCCTCACCAACTCCAATTGCTTCGTCGGCACCTAATCCACACCTTCGACGACCTTTGCTCTCTAGCTCGGCTAGCTGCTTCCCAGCGCCTCTGTTGCGTTTCTCCTGTCGTAGTCACCGCTTTTCCCTGCGAAGCAAACGCCAAGACTCAAGGTTTGTTGTTTTCTGAGGAGACACACAAGGGGTAGCAAAAACTTCGAGCCGTCGCCGTCGAGGACAGACCACGGAAATTGCAAGTCGTCGCTGCTCAAGGAATCGCCAAACAATGCAGGTCAATCTCTTTTCCATTTAGAAAAGTTTGGCTTTAGTCTCAATATATTGCAATACAGTGTCGTCCCCTGCCGATGGCCGCACTGTTGGCGAGAAATGCTGTCTAGGCTAGTCCCGGGTGCAGTCATATGCGCAAATTGTGAGTAAAAAAGTGGAGATGCCTGCGTTCAAAATTCCTATGAGATTGCCCGTTAGTATCAATGGAGAATTGAGATTTATTTTCTCAGAAGCAGAGATGGTTAAGGCTGAGGAAGAATTTTGTTTTGCATTAGTAATGAAATTTTTGAGGAATCGACCATCTATTGATAAAATTCGGCTTTTGATTGTGAAAATGTGGGGTTTGATAGAAATTCCAACGATCAGTGTTATGAATGATTATCATGTGTTAATTCACATGAAAAACAAATGTGACTTTCTACATGGTTAGGCAAGGAAAGGTAGAACTATGGAAGGCAATTCTTTTCGGATGTTCAAGTGGACGAAGGATTTTGATACCAAAAAAGAATCCCCATTGGCTCCTCAATGGATTTTCTTATCGGGGTTACCAATGCATCTTTACCGAACGGATTTTCTCCAAATAATAACGACTCGTTTTGGTCGTTATCTTGGAACTGATAATGCAACAATCAATCGTACGAGAGCATCGGGTGCACATATTGCGTGGAAGTCGACCTAACAATGGAGCCAATAAAGGGATTTCCTCTTGTTTTATCTTCTAAACAATGTATTTGGCAAGAGGCCAAATATCAAAAGATGGGTTTTTTCTGCTCTAAATGTTGCAGGCAAGGACATACCTCGATTGTTTGCAGGGTGGGGGAGAAGGGAAGGGAGGATGAAAAACATAAAGAAAAAAAGATATGGAAACCAAAGACTAATGACGGTGTAATAGAAACCAATACCGACATGGATAAAGGGGCAAAGAAGGTGGTACAAGAAGTAGGACCCAGTAATGTGCATATGACGAAGCAGATTAATGATAGGGCCCCTGAAATAGTAGAAATTCCTGTAGTTCAAGAAAAAAAAGGATCATGCAAGGCAAAACTCTGATATACCGTAGAGAGCATTAGATAATAATGGGAATGAAGATTCAGTAGAGAGGAATGAAGGGGAGTGTGAGGAAGTCAGATGTGATGATGATCCTCAAGTTTCAAATGATGAACCTCTATCTCAAGAGGAAGTGGATCACGTGGATAGTTCTAAACTGACTGAAGGTGGGGACCAAGGTTTGCAACAGGAGGAATTGGCTTGGGGTTATTCATATGAGAGGGAGGAAGGTGAAATATCAATTTTAAAGGGCAAAGAAAAAATTTAAGAGTCTGATACAGGGCAGGGATGGATTTTCGTAAAAAATTCGGTAAGGAAATCTTAGAGGGTTCTCATCCGACCGCATAAATTAAATTTATGACGGATACAATTCTTTTTTGGAATATTAGGGGGTTGGCCAGGTCTAGAGGCAGGTTAAAGAAGCTAATTAAAAAGTTTAATGTTGGGTTGTTTGCTATTTCAGAACGTTCACAGCTAAGGAGTGGATGGTAATGCTGGGTAATTTTTGAATTATCACCATTTCATATCTAATGAACATCAGGGCGGTAAATTGTGGCTATTTTGGAAGGATATAAATGCCTTTGAGGTGATTTCAATCACGACTCAGAAGATTTCTGGGTGGTTTTTTAAGGATGGACAAAGAATTTTGGTGAGTTTTGTCTATGCCAAATGTTCTTATGTTGAAAGAAGAGAGTTATATCAGTAACTAGAGGAGTGCCAATCAGATTTTCCTTGGTTGGCCATGGGTGATTTTAATGTGATTCGAACGGACACTAAAAGAATTGGTGGAAATCCAAGACCACTGTTACCTATGATGGAGTTTAATAACTGTTTACATCATTGTGGTCTTTTTGATTTATCAAACACAGGCTCACGAATGTCGTGGTGCAATGGCCATGAAGGGGTGGCTCGTAGTTGGGTTAAGCTTGATCGTGTTCTTATTAATAATGGTTTTTCCAACCTATATGGTTCGGCTCAATTCAAATATCTGAGTCGGAAATCATCAGATCATAGCCCTATGATGGTGTATACAAATACGTCTTTCTCCCGCTATGACCCTACACTATTTCGGTTCTTGAATATGTGGAGGTCACATGATATGTTTTTGTTGTACGTTAAAGATGTCTGGATCAAGAATGACTCAGCCTTGGGTCTTCTGAAACTTGCTATTCGTCTTAAGAGAACTAAAGTTGCATTACGTGCATGAAATAAAAATGCCTTTGGGAGAGTGGAAGAAAATTTAAAAGCTCTTGAGGAAAGGATGAAATATCTAGAAAATCAACTACAAGTAGGTTTTTTGAGGACGTCGAAGCTGATTACTAAGGTGGAGATTCAGGTATGGGAGAAGAGGGAAGCATCTCGCCTAGGACAAATTGTGAAAAAAAAAAAGGTTTGACTGAGGGGGATCAAAACTCTAAATTCTTTCATTCAATTATCAATCAATAGCGGAATAAGAATCGTATAGACCGTATGGTTCTGAACGATGGGAGGATATTGGAGGGTGCGGAAGCAATTCATAATGAGGCAACTGTATTTTTCCAGAATTTTCTTTCAGAGTCTTCAGCAGTTGAACCATGCGATCTCTCCGAGTTAATTCAAAGGAAAATTTCAGATGTTGATAATAATTTCCTCTGCGCCGAACCGACAGAAGAAGAAGTTAAAAGAGCGGTGTTCTCTATTCCCAAAGAAAGCAGGCTGGGACCGGATGGATTTGGATATGAATTTTATAAATCTTGCTGGGACATTGTAAAAAAAGATCTCTTGGATGCGGCAGTGGATTTTTTTTCAGGGCACTACTATTTCCAAGATTTTTTCCTCTTCATTTATTGTTTTAAACCCGAAGGTGGATAATCCTTTTAGCTTTGATAAATTCCAGCCTATTAGTTTATGCTCTGTGGCTTATAAAATTTTTTCCAAGATTGTTATTTTTAGACTAATCGAGATTGTTAATAAGTTGGTTTCACATGAACAAGACACTTTTATTCCTGGGCGAAGTATTTTTGAAAATATTACACTGGCTCAAGATATGGTTCAGTCTTTGCACAAAAAAGTAGCTGGCGGCAATGTGATGATAAAACTTGATATGGCTAAGGCTTATGACAGAGTGAATTTGAATTTTCTTCTGGAGGTTCTTAAGGCTTTTGGTTTCTCTGAGAGGTTTTGCAAGCTCATAAAAATTGTATGGAGTCCCCATGGTTTTCTGTTTTGATGGACGAAACCTTTAAAGGGTTTTTTCAATCTACGAGAAGCTTGCAGCAAGGGGATCCACTCTCTCCTTATTTATTCATCATAATGGAGGAGGTTTTGACAAGGTTGCTAGGAAAAACTATGAGACTGGTCGGATTGGTAAATTTAATCATCCGATTGGGACCCCAATGGTTTTGCATTTGTTATATGCGGATGATATTCTTATTTTTGCGAATGGTGGGAAGACGTCTATTAGAAATTTAATTTACGCTCTGGAAATGTATGAGAAGTGGTCAGGTCAAAAAATCAGTAAGACTAAGTCAGCGTTATTCCTTTCAAAATACATCACTCCCGCCCGGAAGCATGGTTTATTCAGAATCACGGGTTTCATGGAAGGTAAATTCCCTGTTACATATTTGGGTGCGCCTTTGGTGTTTGGAAAATTGTCTTCCAGGACATTGGAGCCTCTGGTGGAGAAGATTAGAAAGAAAATTGCAGGGTGGAAATCTAAGTTGTTCTCGCAAGGTGGAAGATTAATTTTATTAAGACATGTGTTGTCTAGCATGCCTATTCATTTGATGTCTGTTATTAAGGTTTCACAGGTCACATATTTTCGCATTAACTATCTTCTTTCTAATTTTTTATGGGGAGAGGTGAAAGATAAAAGGAAGATTCACTAGCGTTCTTGGGGGAAAATTTGTAAACCTACCTCAGAAGGGGGTCTGGGCCTGAGAGATCTTAAGGAAGTTCAGAAATTTCTTCTCATGAAATTTGCCTTCAGATTGCTCACTTCTAACAATCTGTGGGCAGGTTCTTTTAGAGCTAAAATTGCAGAAATGATCATTTATTAATAAGGAAGGAGAGACCAAATGACTCTCGGTTTTGGAAATCAATTATGGTCACCATTCCAAAAGTTATGGATAATGTTAAAATTTTGGTGAGAGGTGGGAACTCTTCTTTTTGGTTCAACAGGTGGCTGTCATCAGGCTCGTTATTTGTGAGCACTTAGTATATTTTGAACAAGAAAATGTGTATTAAGGATTGTTGGCTAAATAATAATTGGAATTCTGATTTAGTACGGGAATTAGTTGGTGCTGATAAAATAAGAGAAATTTTGCATCAAGTGCTGGCGGGTAAAAGTGGGTAGGATATTTTTGGCTGGAAGCCTGCCCTGGACAGTAATTTTTCTACAAAAACAGCTTGGGAGGCAGTGAGGAGCAGAAGTGATACTTTTTTGTGGAATGACTGGTTTTGGCATTCTTTATTGCCCAGAAGAATCTCAATGTGTTTATAGAGAGCTTGGTTTAGATGTTTGGCTGTAGATGATAGAATTCAGACCAAAGGAATATCGATGGCTTCGACTTGTGATTGCTGTGTTCAGAGAAGCCAAGAAAACATTGATCATATTCTTTGTTTAGGTGAGGTGGCTTCAGAGGTTTGACATCGGGCTAGTGTGGCATTGGGGATTCATTTCTAATGATTTCTTCCCTAGAAAAACAAAATGGCAAATTGGTTCCACTATACTAAAAATCGTCTATTAAAGGTATTTTAATCGGGCTGATTCCATGTTTGATTACGCGGTGCCTCTGTAATCGAAGATGTAAAGTGAGAATGGGAGGAGTTTATCAAAGTGCAGATCAAATGTGGAGAAGTGTTCGATTTTGGGTTAGTTTTATTGCTGAGAACACCAATTCTTTTCAAAGAATGAAGAAGTCAGACATTAAGATTTTGAATGAGTTTCAAATTAAGCATCAGAGAGTTTGCGACAGGTCTGGAAAAATTATTTCGTGGGTTAAACCTCCAGTAGGGTGGATAAAACTTAATTGTGAAGGGAGTTGTAGGGGCTATCCGGGTACTTCAGGAAGTAGAGAAATTATTCGGGATTGCATGGCATGGTAAAAGCGGCTTTTTCAAGTTATTTTGAAAATGGTACAAATAATAGTGTGGAATTAAAAGTAATCAGGGAAGGAATTCGTTTGTGTAAACGTTTGCATTATGTTAATGTGATTATTGAAAGTGACTCGTGAATTGTAGTTGATTGGTTTCAGAAAGGTAGATGTACTTTGTGGTATCTTTGGGAATTTTGGAAGGAGCTCGTGGTAGAGTTAGAAGGAGTGAATGTCATGGTGATGCATCAATATAGGGAAGGCAATAGTGCGGCTAATTTTCTTGTTAAAGAAGAAGAAATGGGAAACAATATAATCTACGAAGAACAACACCTTCTACCACGTTATCTGAAAGGTATCTTTCGGATGGATAGGTGAGGTCTCATTTCCGTTTGTCATTAGTTCAACTCTAGAGTTTCGTTTGGTATATTTCGTTTTGATTTTGGTTGTTTTTATGTTTTTATCTCCTTTGTTAGTTATGTTTAATTTTCTTTGTCCTAATTTGGTTGGTTTGTTTTAACTTGTAATCATGGTATTTCTTTGCCAAAAGTGAGGGTATATTAAAAAGAAATGGAGATGCCGCCCTTTTTAAGTAAAAGAAATAAAAAAGAAATAAAAATCAACGGAAACTTATTTCACTTTAATGAACGAGTCAAGTTCAAGCGCAAGCTTGAACTCAAATTCAACTCGAGTGAAACTCGTTTTAAATTGATAAACGAATTAAGTTATCAAACTAATTAAATTAATTTATAATTAATAAATTATCAATTTATTTAGGAAAAGTTTGGGGAAAAGAAGAAAAAATTGCATATGGTTTTTATTTATCTAAATAAAGTTTATGATAGAGTAACTAGGGAAGTGTTGTGGTGAGTATTAAAAAAGAAGTGAGTTTGCAGTATATATATGAATGTCATTAAGGGTATTTATGATAAAAAAATATTACTACCTTATCTTTGGAGAGACCTCGGATTTGAATGTGAATTTGCATTGGAGTTAAATAAAATGTAATGAAAAATTATATTAAAAATTATTCAAATACATCCAAATCCAAATTTAAGATCTAAAATTTTTTTAATGAAATAAAGACAATCTAAAATCTATATACTCAAAAATTTAAAAGCTATAAGATAGTTAATGATCATAATATAGTTATAAGATGATTAAACTTAGTGAAATTAATTCTTGCTTACTAAGCAACACATATCGCTTATACATACAATTTTATTTTTGTGTAGGTCTTTTTATTTCCCGATCACCAATTTAGATGGCAGGAAGCTCAAGCAGTGCTTCGGTCACCGTATTGTTGTATATAGGGGGGACATCATAATCGGAGCAGATGGTGTTAGTTATAGTAGTCTGCCAGTTCGACCAATTCGAATTGGCCATAGGTGTAAATTAAATAAATTATATACGAAGATATATAAATATTTGCATATTGATCCAGATCAATATGCATTGCAGGTGATCGCAAGATACCCTTTGCGAGGGTTCAATAATACAGTCTTCTACAAGGCTGTTCACATATCTGATGATTATGGTTTGCGCATTGTGTTGGACACACACTGCGTAGGTGAGACATATTTAACAGTGCAATTATATGTCGAAACCATTCCTCAAATAAGTGTAATCGCGGCTAGGCAGCCAGAGACGCCTGCCAAGCATTTGGATGAAGTCGAGGAAGACGCCCAACAAGCACATCATCTCGATGTGAGTGCGGAGGTTCGTGGTATGCCTACTGTCAATTTTAACGAATATCCGAGATCGTCATTCGAGCCGTTGGCATACGAAGCACTTGTTCCTGACACGTGTCCACGGGGAGGTTGTGAAGACGTCCTAACAGAGGGACCAACATCGTTGTTCGCCATTGCGATCGACACATTGGACGAGGGCATGAACATTACGAACAATGTTCATCTTGAAGATGAAGACACGCACGAGTAGGAAATGGGTGAAGGGTTAAATGAGGTCCCCGATGAATGAACATTTCGTATTGTTTCCCACGAATGTATACACGAAACTGGTGAATGTAACGTTGTGAACATACTGGTGTCAATTGTATTGACGAATATTTTCTTTGCACAGGTGTGTGGGTGGATATGCTCATTTTTTTAAAGAGGACTCTGCCGAAATTTTTATAATATTTTGATAGGTTGAATGTGTACGAAACTGGTGAATGTAACGTTGTGAACATACTGGTATCAATTGTATTTGGTGAATGTTTTCTTTGCACAGGTGCGTGGATGGATATGCTTAATTTTTAGAGAGGACTCTGCCGAAATTTTTATAGAAATTTGATAGGTTGAATGTGTACGAAACTGGTGAATGTAACGTTGTGAACATACTGGTATCAATTGTATTTGATGAATGTTTTCTTTACACAGGTGTGTGGATGGATATGCTCATTTTTTAGAGAGGACTTTACCGAAATTTGTATACTAATTTGATAGGTTGAATGTGTACGAAACTGGTGAATTGAATTTTATATGCTCAATCTTCTTAAAAGATATATTACTTTTGTAATAGAACTCTCAAGTATAAAACTAAATTGATTTTTTGAAACCTTAACTTCTAACCTTAATGCTTGTTCCACTATCATGTACTGCAGTTCCATTGCATGGCTCATAACCGTAATTGCATAGTAATTAGTAGAATTGTAAATATATTCTTTATTTTTGTTTATAGATATTAAAGTGTTTTCCTTTATTCATTTAACATTTTCTTGATTTTTATAATTGTGTTAAATAAATTAGTTAACATATAATTTCGTATCATCTAGGCATTTCCAAACTTCGATTAAGATACTATCCAATCCTATAATTTTTCCATTTTCCTTTTTTTTTTTGTTTTAAGAATAAATCTCATATTTTAACCTCTTCATCATTCACTACAAAAAAAATAGGTTTTTAGTGACGAAAGTATTAGTGACGGTTTTAAAATCGTCACTAATAGTGTTGTATTAGTGACGGTTCTTCAGAATCATCACTAATAGTGTAAGCATTAGTGATGGTTTTAGCAGCCGTCACTAATACAAAACTATTAGTGACGATTTAGAACCGTCACTAATACTTTCATCACTAAAAACTGCGAGGTAAACAATTTTCGCGCGAAATTTTTTTTAGGAAAATATTAGCGACGATTCTATGGTATTAGTGACGGATTAAATTCGTCACTAAAAGTCACTTACTAGTGACAATTAACAAATCGTCACTGCTAATAGTTATGAATTTATAAAAAAAATTTAGTTAAGGATATTAGTGATGGATTGGGATATCCGTCACTAATAATGGTGTATTAGTGACGGTTTTGTTAATGTTTTTATTTAAAAAAATATTAAAAAATTAAGTTAAGGGTATTTGTGACGGATTGGGAGAACCGTCACTAATAAGAGGATATTAGTGACGGTTTTGAAACCATCACTACTAGTTTTTTATTTAAAAAATATAAAATAAATCTGGTTAAGGGTATTAGTGACGGTTTGGGAGAACCGTCACTACTAATAAGGTATTAGTGATGGATTTGACAATCGTCACTATTAAAAAAATTTAAGTTCAGAGTATTTGTGACGAATTTGAAGATTCGTCACTATTGGCCCCTTATTAATGACGGATTGACAATCGTCACTAATACTACCTGTGTTAAAAAAATTAAAAATTTTAAGTTCAAAGTATTAGTGGCGAATTTATGAATTCGTCACTATTTGTTCTTTATTAGTAACGGATTTGAGAACCGTCACTAATAATTCCTTTTTTTAAAACAAATAAAAAAAGTTTCAATTCAGAGTATTAGTGACGATGTTGTATATTCGTCACTAATAAGGGACTAATAGTGACGAATTTTTAGATTCGTCACTAATACTTCCTTTTTTAAAAAATAAAATAAAAAAAATTTAAGTTCAGAATATTAGTGACGAATTTATAAAATCGTCACCATTGAGGTCTTATTAGTGACGAATTTCTATATTCGTCACTACTATGCCATTATTAGTGACGAATTTTGGACAGTCACTAATGCTTTGTTATTTATAAAAAAATAGACGTAGAGTAGTAGTGACGGTTTTGAAACCGTCACTAATGCCCAAAAACCCTTATTGCTTTCCGTGGGATATTTTCCCATGCTGCTTTCCCCTCCTTTATCTCTAGCTGGCCTCTTCCCCTTCCCCTCCGCCTGCTCCCGCGAACCTCTCTAGCTCCCAGTCGATCAATCTCCCGCTGCTCTTAGCCGCAAGCCACCGCGCCAACTCCTCCTCTTCCCCTCCTGCTCCGGCGATCCTCTCTCCCAGTCTCCCCCTGCTCTCGATCGGCCACAAGCCACCGCTCCAGCTCCTCCTCCTCTTCCCCTCATCCTGCTCCGGTGATCCTCTCTTCCAGTCTCCCCCTACTCTTGGCCGCAAGCCACCGCTCCAGCTCCTTCTCTTCCCCTCCTGCTCTGGCGATCCTCCCTCCCAGCCTCCCCCAGCTTTCGGCCGCAAGCCACCGCCTGCGAGTCGCCGTGGCAGTAGCTCGGTTCCCCTCTGCCGCAAGCAACCGTCTGAGAGTCGCCAGAGGTCATCACCCGATTCCCCTCCATCACAAGTTGTCACCCGACTCCCCTCCACTGCAAACCAGTGCCTGTGAGCCGCAAGCCATCGTCAGCAAGTTGTTGGAGTCCGTTGCTCTTCTCTGTAAGCTTCTCTTTCTTTGTATCTATGCATTTGTCAATTTCTGGATTTTTATCAATTTTTGGAGTTTATATCATCAAATGTATTTATTTCATTCAATTAGATATGATGTTCATAAAAAATTCAACTAAAAGGCATATTATAAGAATGTGTAATAATGTTATATGGTGGGACATTAATGTTTAGTTGACCACTAGTGAAATATATTAAAGAGTTACTATCACAATATACATACATATATATATATATATATATATATATATATATATATATATATGTGTTGTCTTAATTGGCTGAAGGACATTACCTTTGGAACAATATATATTATTTTTGTAGCAGGTGAAACCAAAGAGATTTATTAATATGTATTATTGATTAGTAATGCATATATGCATGAATGTGGCTACTGATGACTACAACGTTTTACCTGCCCTAGCAATCTAGCTACTATAAATATCCTTCATCATGCCATTTAAACTCCCTCCACACATATATGATTGGCACATATATATTTCTTAAACTATTTCACATCTTAAGACTTGTGAGAAAAATAAAATATGAATGCTTTAATGGTCTATAATTGTGTGTGTGTGTGTGTGCGTGCAAGAGAGAGAGAGAGAGAGAGAGAAGACCTAAGTGGAATTTTAATATGTTGACTACTATATATGTGAGGGTGGTGAAGACCCTAGGCAAGGACACTAGTAATTGGGAATCTTTTCTTTCTTTCTTTTATTTTTATTGACATGCTCCACTTCTGTATATTTATGGTAGAATATTTTAATTTTTTTCGAGAGGACTAGTGTGGTCCTCCCATCAGACCACACTATTTTACACATATATATGTGTATATATATATGATGGAGTTGATAGATAATACAATTTGAAACGAGAATGGAACAATTTGCACCACACTATTAATTTGTACTCTTTTTCATTGTCAAATGCCCTTTCAAGGCTTTAATATGTTACTCAAAAGTTAACCTATGGGCAAATTATTTTATATGAGTATTTTTCATTTGTACGCCACCAAAACAAAATCTTTTCTTTTTCTTTTTGAACTTTTATATACAAATATTGAAAAACTTGAAAAGAAAATGACATTTTGCAATCATTTGAACAATTAAAAATGAAAAATATTTTCCACAATTGAATAGACAGTTAATTCTAATAATTAAAATTCTAACAATAAATTGGTATAATTATTCACCTAAGCTTTGACAATGCTCTCTCATTTTTCTATCATCTAAAATAGCTCACAAATTAAGTCTATTTTACCTAAATAGTCTTTGCATTTCTATTTCCATTATTTGTTCCATTCTCCGTTTCGTTTTCCTTCTCTACGCTTATAGTATTGATGATAGGTCATGGAAATTTTTGGGATTAAATTCATCAATATAGTATTAAAAACATATTTATCTATGTACTAAATGATCGTATGAGGATTATTATGATTATCAAGAAAGAAAAAAAAATCAATCCTAACGTGTTTTTGGTAACAATATGTAGGCCATGATAGAATCAAATCAAGTAATCTCAAATTCACAAGTTGATGTTGTTTTACAATTTGAGTATGCTTATCACACCTACTTGGTACTAATACAATATATTTTCATAGCATACGCATTACAAAGGTGTATTCTAGTTTAGATACTTACATAGGGCAAGTAGTATTTTGATAAATACTATTGACAAGGCAATATGATACTTCTCAATACTTAATTTTTAAAGTATTCTTAGCCATTGGATTGTGAATTAAGCATTGAAAATCTATAAAGAATTGAGTATGTCCTATCTGTCTTATAGGGTTACTTGTTAGAGAGTACAGTAAGCACAATCACATTAAGGATATATAAATTTAGTTACATTGCTTGCCAATTAGATATTCTCTTTAATAGTTATATGAGCAATCATTAAACTTTAGTATTCATTTTTTTTTTGGGTATTTAAGCTTCTCACACATTTCGATTATATGATCAATGTGTTATTTGAGATTGCCCTTCCAATGAAATTGTTGTATTTTGCTTCAAGGTGATGGAATAATGCTATTTTATTGTGTTTAGTTCTATTGCTTGTGAAATTCTGCTATTCCTCTATTTATATTTATATTTCTTGTGCAAATCTACTAGTTTTTAGTATTTTGGCATTTCACTTTGGTGCGATATTCCCTTTTTTGATTTAGTAAAAATGAAAGCTATTCTCCATTCTAACTATTTTATATTGAAAATCCTCAAAAAAGGAAACGACCACTTTGAAAAAAAATGTCATTTTTAGTCATCCATTGCATTAGATAAAATTGATCGTCCTTACACATATTATTAAAAAATAAATGTGTACATGCAATGCATAGATAAGTCTTATATTCCTCAAAACCAAAGCCTGAAATCATAGCCCCTTGCATGTTTTTTTTTTTTTTTTTTTTTTCAACTTCATGTATTCATTGAAGCTTAGACCTGTCCAAGAACGGTTACTATACATTCATTCCTAATTGTACATGTGAGACAAATCAGTTGTTATATTTCAATTGATTACTAGTCATACTATATATGTTGACTAATAATCACTTGAACATGTTAATTATTTGTTTCACTTACGATTAATAGTGTTTGTATTTCAACCATTCTTGGATTGTCCAATGTGGACAGTTCAGGAAGTTGTATTTACATTGTTGTCATCGTTCACGCTTTGTCAATTGTCATTATATATTTCGAGCGCGTCTCTTCTTGTGTTCTCTAGGTACATAGTGGGGTGTCGTGACAATTTGTTAGTGATAAAAAACTGGAAAAATTTTCACTTCCCCCCATCTCGTGTACTTGGAGAGCCATGGGGAGATGTTGCCGAAATTTGTAACGACTACGACGAAGGAATTTGAGCGATTGATCGCAATGTAAATGCAACATTCCTAAATGGGATAGGATCCGTACCCTTTAGAGTATGATGGTTGATTATAGGATTCACGATGCATGCATGATAAACATTATGAGAATATAATGAACACCATTTACTTGAACATATTATAAGGTAATTAACGAACATGGATAAGAGTTGGATGAATGCTCGGGGTAGGTTTTTGCCCGAATACGTGAAAGGGGTACATGATTTCATAGAGTTTGCGCCTCCTCGTGCAGACAAAGCCAGTAGAATAATGTGTCCTTGCAAGAAATGCCAAAACATAACATCAAACACATTGATCTGGTCCATTCACATTTGTTAGACTTTGGAATGGAGAAAAGGTACACAAGATGGGTGTTCCACGGTGAAGATTACGCAATTCAAAGTGATAATGATGATGATGAAGATGAGGGGGCAAATATAGTAGGTGGTGATACACGTTCGGAAGGGTTAATCGAAATGTTAGGTGACTTGCAAAGGGGGATTGCAGTGGAAACGGGTGATGTCAGTGTGTCGCGTACTGGTGATGAAACTACTTCAGCGGGTACTATACCTTGCAATCCTAGTACATTGAATCGACTCGATAAACCATTTGCTAATCTCACGAGGGATGCACGGGTGCCCCTATATCCAAACTGTAAAAGGTTATCAAAATTAGAGTTTCTGATAAAGTTGCTTCATGCAAGGACAATGCATGGGTTATCTTAGAGCGCATTCAACATGCATTTAAGCCTCATTAAGGCAGCACTGCCTGATAGTGAAACTTCCCAAGTCTTTTTATGAGGCGAAGACATATATGCGCGAATTGGGTCTCGGTTACACTCTAATACATGCGTGTAGGCATGATTGTGCACTGTTTTATGGTGAACATGAAAATGCAAACAAGTGCTCAGAATGTGGTGAATCGAGGTATACAACTAATCAGAAGAAGGGTAAAAAGATCCCTAAAAAAGTTTTGCAATATTGTCCATTAATCCCGCGGCTGCAACGATTGTATATGTGCAAAAAGACTGCTATAAATATGAGATGGCATCAAGAGAAACGTCTTCAAGATGGAAACACCCTTAGCCATCCAGCGAACTCCGAAGCTTGGGCCGAATTTGATAAAATGCATCCGTGGTTTGCTAGTGATCCTCGCAACATTAGACTTGGCCTTACTTCAGATGGGTTCAATCCATTTGGTAACATGATTAACCCATATAGCATGTGGCTAGTTATGATGATGTCATACAATATGCCGCTATGGCGATGTATGAAAGAACCTTTCATTTATATGTCTCTACTGATTCCCTGACCGAGAGCACCTGGTAATGATATTGATGTTTAACTGCGTCCGTTAATTGACGAGTTGAAAGAATTATGGGAAAAAGGAGTGGAGACATTCGATGTGGAAACTGGGACAACATTTTGGATGCATGCTGTAGTCTTGTGGACAATTAATGATTTCCCCACATACGGAAACCTGTCAGGTTAGAGCACAAAAGGTTACTTAGCATACCCAGTATGTAATAAGGATGTTGGGTCCTTATCCTTGAAGCATGGCTGCAAATTATGCTTTATGTGTCATTGCTATTTTCTATGAACTGGACATCCTTGTAGGACTCGTGGCCTCAGAAGCTTCAATGGAAAACCTGAACGAAGGTCGCCGCTAAAGCGGCTAAGTGGGGAAGAGATATTAAACCAGCTAAGGTTGATCGGAGATGTGAAATTTGGGAAACCACCGACCAGTAGAAAAAGAAAACGCGCTGAGTGGGAGTTGAATTGGACAAAGAGAAGCAACTTCTTCCAGTTGTCATACTGGAAAGATCTTCTACTACGGCACAACTTGGATATCATGCACATTGAAAAGAACATTTGTGAGAATGTCATTGGTACATTGCTTGATATAAATGGAAAGACAAAGGACACTACAAATGCTCGCTGAGATATGGAAGATATGGGAATACGACCTGAGCTGCACCTGTTTTGTGATAGGGAAAAAATTCTTATGCCATCAGCTTGTTACACATTTTTGAAGGATGAGAAGAATAAATTCTTCGAATGGTTGAAATCAGTGAAGTTCCCCAATGGATATGCATCGAACATAGCTCGATGCATAAACACGAAGGAGGGGAAGATGCTAGGAATGAAAAGTCATGACTGTCACGTCCTTCTACAACGGGTTCTACCCATTTTCCTTCGTGGACACTTGACTGAAGATGTTCGCTCTGTGCTGATTGAGTTGGGATTCTTTTTTCGGCAGTTGTGCTAAAAAAAATTGAGTGTAAACATACTTGAATGGTTAGAGGATGACATCGTGATCATACTATGCAAGTTGGAGAAAATTTTTCCGCTAACATTCTTTGATGTGATGGTCCACCTAGCTGTCCATTTACCAAGGGATGCCATAATTGGAGGACCGGTTCAATGTCGTTGGATGTATCCTATTAAGAGGTAAAGTATAAAGTCTTTGTATAATGGTCACGTGATTTCTTTGTTTTTATTTTTTTTTCTTTATTGTGTCTACAAGTCTATAATGCTACGTAAAATGCACAAGTTCTTGTCCACTTTGAAGGCACGACTGGAAGGTTCAATCATTGAGGCGTACATTGACAGTGAATGTCTTGCATTTTGCTCAATGTATCTACATGATATTGACACAATGTTCACTCGTGATGAGCGAAATGCCGATGTTCATGCTATTAATGCCGAAGATGAAGAACCCAGGAGCTCTATATTTCAAGAAAATGTTCGGCCTCTCGGTGCACGAGTTTACAATTTCATTGATATGGACGACCTAGAAAAGGCTGATTTTTATGTCCTCAACAATTGTTATGAAACTGTTCCATATATCGAGTACGTGGTTCCAAACTCTTTACTTTGCATTGTATTTACATATGCATAATTATATACTTACTTGACATTAACATGTACTACTGTTGCATATAGCGAACATAAAGCTGAATGTCTGGCCCAAAATAAACGGAATGTTGACGAAAGACATAAGAAGGAATTTATCAATTGGTTTGAGAGTCATGTAAGTAACAAATACTGCTTGAGTAAGAAGCAATGTATGTTTTCACTATTGACAGTTTATTCTTCTAAACTCCTGTTTATTTAATAGATGAAAGTCATGTATTACAATAAGGAACCAATGACAAGTAAAGATTTGTACTCGTTGACATGTGGCCCCGATCAACGAGTTAACCGCTACAGCGGTTGCATTGTCAATGGGTTACGATTTCATACAAAGACCCTTAAATTGCATAGAAGAACCCAAAATTGTGGGGTTGCGGTTCTAGGCATAGAAGGAGATGAAGAAATTGACTACTTTGGTGTGCTGTATGACATTATAGAGCTTAGCTATGGAGTAAACAGAGTCGTCCACCTGTTCAAGTGTACCTGGTGGGACATCGACAATAAAAAGATTGGGATAAACACCGATGCCTACTTCACTAGTGTCAATTTTAGTAAGACCTGGTATCAAAATGACCCTTTCGTGCTTGCGACGCAGGAAAAACAAGTGTTTTACCTTAAAGACACCAAATTGAAGGGTGAATGGCATGTGGCCCAAAAGATTCCTTCTCAAAGTTTGTACTCTATTGCAGAAGTTGCAGATAGTGAGATGAGTGCCAGTGAGACTGCATTCCAAGAAGATGAGCCATCTGTCCATACAGCAGTGCAATCCGCTGCAGATGTTGTCGAAGAAGGTGCCGATCCTATACCATTGCATAGGGATGGTGCCAGGGTAGAACACGTAGGGACTGCTGACATTACAATTGAACCTTTTGTAGACGTTCACTTTATCGACGACGAGGAAACTGATGGGGAAGATGAAACAGGGGTTGAGTACTGTAGTGAAGAGGAAGACACTTTAGAAAGTGAGGATGATACTGATATTGAGGAAGTATGGGGGGGGGGGGGTAAGCATGTTATTTTTGTCACTATGTATCTGACATGTGTAAATAACTTAAAAATAGATGTATGTTGCATCCATCTAATATTCGTACTTCTTATATTTACTTGTCTATTTTTGTCACTATGTATTTGACATGTGTAAATAACTTAAAAATAGATGTATGCTGCATCCTTATAATATTCATACTTCTTATATTTACTTGTCTATTAATTTGCAGATATGGAACCAGGAGGCAGACGTTGGAGAAATCCTAGGCACATGAGTACATCGCATGAGGATGATCCGATATCCTCCAGACCGGCGGACCTCGTCGGTTCTAATGCGGCGGCACCATTGTCTGAGCCATCGACACCTTAGCCAGACATGGATACCACTTATGCGACTAACACGCAGGGTGAGTTGCCGACCGTCATGAGCAGTGTTGGTATGGATACAATTAATTTATTTACATGTCAAACTGTTGATGATAGTTATTCACTTGTATGATTATAATGTTGTTCTTGAATTAACTCTACTTTCAGCATCTACGTCCACGGTTAGGTTAGGTTGTGGCGCAACGAAGAACATGTCGCTGAAGAAGCACCTGGATAGGACTAAACAGCGGATTCAGATCGACATTCCTCCAGGATACACCGCCCCACTGAATGATTGGTGCACCGCGTGTACGAGGGAGCTCGACATTATATGTTGACAATATGCTCCAGTCACCACATTCAGCTAGCCGCAGGTGACTTCGGAGCAGCGCATGGTTCTTTACATGCGCATTTTGGTAACTTCCCAAACCCTATAAAGCTGTTTTTAATTTAAATGTTTTTTTACTTTTAATATACTAGCTAATTAAACTGCCTAACATTGTAATTGTATTACCTATATATGCAGGAGGAGTTTAATATGGACATCCTCGAGGATGACCATGTGAGGACGGCGGTCGACGTCCAATTGTGTAATAAATTTAAGAGCTATCGCTTGAAAAATGACCAAAATTAAACTAGATTGGATCCTAAAATTTTCCTAGAAATTCTCTATTTTTTAGGATTTTTCAGCAGATTTTAAGAGAGATTTCCCAAACTTTATTTATTTTTGTGATTTCATTTTTTTTTTTAGATTTTTTAGTCAAAATGACTTCTAAAAATTTTCCCTAATTTTTTTTTGATTTTTTGTGAATTTTCTGCTAATATTTTCAAAATTTTGGATTTTTTGGTGAATAAAAAAAATTCAAAATTATTTTTTATTTGAAAATAAAAGGAAGGTGATTCAGGAGGGTGAACTAGATCAAATTAGTCCAATTAATTTGACTAGGTCAACAAAGGGGAGAGAAGGGCTTTGTCATGTGTCATTCATCAAGGGGTGACATCTGACCCACTATGAATAATCACTTTTTTTTTTTTTTAAAGAAAAATCGATAGTTTACACATGGCAAGGTGTCATCATGCTGATGCCACTTACCACATCACCTACCACGGCCCACCACCTGTTACTTGGATCGCTGATGTGACAACGATTCAACCGTCCACAGAAAACACAGATTAGACATCTAGGATTGCATCACATCACTGGATGACATCATTTAGTATGTGGGGTCCTCATGATGTCACATGTTACAACTTGATGGGTGACACGTGGCCTACTATAAGCATAATTAATATTTTTTTTTATTGAAACATATATATTTTTATTCTTTTCTTTCTTCTCTTGAAGCTTCTCCTCACCTCCTTTACTCTATCTCTCTTGCACTCACTATCAAAGAACCCTAGCATTATTTGCGCTCATTCATTCGGCTACCATGGATGCCACCATGATCCTTTCAAGTAAACCTCTCTCTCTCTCTCTCTCTCTCTCTCTCTCTCTCTCTCTCTCTCTCTCTCTCCTTCTCTTCTGTTTCTCTTTGCATGTTGTAATTCAGGAGCGCAAAAGCAAAGAGCTTCACACTTTCTACTCCTTTTTCTAGATCCCAACTTGGACCCAACTCCCACACAGGTATCCACCTCAATCCTCTCTCTCTTCTCTTTGTCTCAATTTTGTTTCTTTCTTTTCTCTTATTTTTCATTTTCTTTTCTTTTTCTTGCATTTTCTTGTGCTATCTCGCAAGCCAAATTGGGGACAAAGGGTTGGCTGACCTGGGTTTTGACTCAAGTTGAGTTAGTCTTGGGTTAAGGTTTAGGGTTTAGCTGGGTTTAGATTTTGGGCTTGGGCTTAGGTAGTTGGGCCTTGGGTTTTAGATATGGGCTTGGACTGGGTTTAATTTAGGTTGGGCCTAGGTTAGTTGGGCTAAGGTGTAATGACCCCAACAATAATTTTGAGTAAGTGTAATTCAAAAAAAATAATTAAATTAAAATTGAAATTAATATTAATATTATATTAAATAAATAAATAAATAAAATGAATAGTATTATAATGATAATAAAACTTATTGGAATAAAGACATATCATATCCGGGTCCTAACTTCGCTCTTGAACACTTTAACAGGAGTGGATTTTTCGTTGGGACATCGTAGGCACCACTCGGAGGCTAAGGTAAGGGGAATAAATTATGTCTGCTGTTTTTAAAGATTAGCGAATTAAATTAAAGATTATAAGTATGTGAAAATTATGTGGGTTTTAATCTGAGTATATTATGAGGTATATGATTATATGAATGTTATCAAAGTATGATTTATCATTTAAATGTGTGGCATGAGAATATTTTAGTTTATTGTATAAATTAAACCTATTGAGATCACGTGGATTGTTGAAAGTAAAGTGGAAAGATTGTCAGATATATGGTATCATTGTATGGTGCAATTGTATATTTGAAGGATATGTTTGGTGATATCAAGGAAAAGGGGGGCACTGATACGTAATGCTCCGATCCTCGGGACTTAGCCAAAGGGCTTGTGGGGGACAACGATACGTAATGCCTCACAGCAAGTGCTTAGGTATGCACTAAATGTGGTCATCAAAAGATAGAATTGCTTATACGTAAACATGATCCAAGGAATGAGGAGATAGAAATATTGGTTTATGAAACTGTTTAATTGTTTTATATGTAAACACGAATGTCACATTATTAAATGCTATTTGTGTATATGATACACTAATACTCAATGGCCACACACTGATAATAATTTATTCCTTCTTACTGAGAGGTGTCTCACCCCATCATGATCAATTATTTTTCAGATGTCATGAGGAGTATAACAGTAATCAAAGTGCGCAGTGGAAGCGTTGGTGGGGTAGAAGGTCCTTGGTTAGAATTATTATTATTTTATTTATGTTTTTGATGAGTTTAGAACTTTACTATGATATTGAGATTTTTATTGTAATAAAAGATGGTTTTTAGTACTCTGATAATTGTTTTGGAGATCTTCCACTGTGTATTTATTGGTATCCGAGATTTATTTAATATAACCCTCCGAACCCCTTTTCCAGGTTTGGGGCGTTATAGTTGGCATCAGAGGTTAGGATACATATTTTGTAGACTCTAGGGATGATTATTACCAAAGTATAGGTATGAAGTAGGACGAGAATAAGAATTGGTAGGTTAGGATATTTTCTAGTGTTAGGCGTTAACAATAGATTTTATTTAGGATTATATTTAACAAATTTCGAGAACAAAATTTTTATAAGGAGGGGAGAATGTAACGACCCCAAAAATAATATGTGAGTAAGTGTAATTCAAAAAAATAATTAAATTAAAATTATATTAAAAATAAATAAATAAATAAATAAAATGAATAGTATTATAATGATAATAAAACTTATTCGAATAAAGACATATCATATCCGGGTCCTAGCTCTGCTCCTAAACACTTTAACCGGAGTGGATTTGTCGTTCGGACGTCATAGGCATCACTCCAAGGCTAAGGTAAGGGGAATAAATTATGTCAGCTGTTTTTAAAGATTAACCGATTAAATTAAAGATTATAAGTATGTGAAAATTATGTGGGTTTTAATCTGAGTATATTATAAGGTATATGATTATATGAATGTTATCAAAGTATGATTTATCATTTAAATGTGTAGCATGAGAATATTTCATTATTGTATAAATTAAACCTATTAAGATCATGTGGCTTGTTGAAAGTAAAGTGGAAAGATTGTCAGATATATGGTATTGTTGTATGGTGCAATTGTATATCTAAAGGATATGGTTGGTGATATCAAGGCTGTAGTGACCCAGAGAATTTATAATACTTAAATAATAAAAGAAAGGAAGAAAAGGAAATTAAAAAGGGGGGCAAATTGGGCTCGTCGACGAGGGTGTGCTTCGTCGATGAGAAAATATCGAGAGAGGTTTTAGGTAATTCTAAATTTCGTTGATGAGGAGAGAGTTCGTCGATGAACTGTCTTCTTGACCTCGTCGACGAGGTGACGTTGCTCGTCGACGAAGGTCAGTGTATAAATAGTGTTAAACGTGATTTTTCAGCTTAATTTGGTCACAGAAACTTTACCTCTCGCTCTCTTCGGTTCCCCTCACTTCTCTCTTAATTTATGGGTTCGTTCTTCATTGGATTGACGATCTAAAGCCACCACGACGCTACTGGGGAAATTCTCTGTAAATCTGCCGGAGCGGATTGTTGGTAGGGCTAGTTCGGAATCCATCCCAAATCCAAGGTAAGGCTTTCTACTCAAAATTTGACTTCTTGACAGTTGTAGAAAACGTAGTACACGTAGAAATACTAAACTTTACTTATGAAAAATATTATTTTCAGGGTGTTGAACGGGGAACCCTGCGGGTGCAGGACTGTTTTCTTAGGGGTTCTTCAGGAATCAGGTAAGGGGATAAACTAAGCTAGTTATTTTATGAAAATGTATGTATGTTATTACAACATTTGATTTTAGGAAAATAATTATATTTATATATGCTTTATGTTTGAGAAATATTGCTGTAAAAGATGATATGTTTAAATATGTATGAAACCTATTTCGTGTGACATGAGTAGAAATTATAATGAAATACTGTTTTTTGGGAGTATGATAAAGATATGAATTTTTATAATGAAAAACCAGCGTGCGGGTCGAGAATTTTATATGATTTGCCGATGTACGGACCGAGCTATGGATATGATTTATCGGCGTATGGGCCGAGCTATGGATATGTTTTTCGGCATACGAGCCGAGCTATGGATATGTTTACCGATGTACGGGCCGAGCTATGGATATGTTTGTCGGCATACGGGCCGAGCTATGGATATGTTTGCCGGCGTACGAGCCGAACTATGGATATGATTTGCCGACGTATGGGCCGAACTATGGTAAAATATGAAATACCGGCGTACGGGCCGATGATTTTCATGATATACATATATATGCAAAATGATATGATGATATTGATTTGGTAATTAATGGTATGAAATATCCATGTATCACAGTTTCATTATATGCTATATGTTATCAGAACCTAGTTGGCTTGGTTTTAACGCTGCTGTATGGAGTAACGTGAGGACGAATAGTCGATGTGGTTTTAAGAAGTGTGAGCGCCCCTAGTGTATGGACCAGGTCTAGCAGACCCATTGAACTTACAGACTATACTTTTGACTTGGCAGTGGTCAGCCAACCATTGTCGAGTCCCGCCTTCGGGCCACACAACCCAGTCATATGGGAGTAATACATGACAACAGTTAGCTAACTTACCAGGGATGTTTTTGTATTATTATTATATGAGACGAATCATGCTATGATAATCCATTATGTTCTTCCATGTTTTGATGATATATGATTTCTTAGATATGATATAACAGTTTGCTAATATGTTTATATATGGCTTATGTATAACACGGAAAACTCATGTTGCCATACACTAGTATTATTGTATTTCCCTTACTGAGAGGTGTCTCACCCCGAATTATATGAACTTTTCAGGAGCCCCTGATAGAAGAGCGAATAAAGCTCTGCTGAGATAGTACTGTTGATCTACCCTCTTTGAAGGGTAAGTTTTGGTGGGGATAGATGGATTTTGTGGGAAATGTCCTTAGAACTTTCTTTTTGGGATGTATATATTTAAATACGATGGATGTAGTAACCCTGTTATTAAGATGGATGGTTTTGCACTTATGATATTATGATTTTATGTTTCCTGCTGCTTAGGCTTTTGTATTATGTTTCTGGTATGTCCCTGGTACCCATGGGTTCAGGTTGAGTATGTCCTACTGGATTTGATATGTTGATATTGTATTTAATTATTTAAAAAAAATATGTGGAAATTAAGCAGGACATTACAAAGGCAGAGGGGGACAGCGATACGTAATGCTCCGATCCTCAGGAATTAGCCCGAGGGCTTGCTGGTGGGGGATAGCAATACGTAACGCCTCACATCAAGTTCCTGGGTATGCACTAGATGTGGTCACCAAAAGATAGAATTGCTTATATGTAAACATGATCCAGGGAATGAGAAGATAGAAATATTGGTTTATGGAATTGTTTAATTGTTTAATATGTAAACATGAATGTTATAGTATTAAATGTTATTTATATATATGATATACTAAAACTCATTGGTGACACTATGATAATAATTTATTCTATCTTAGTGAGAGGTGTCTCACCCCATGATTATCCAATATTTTTCAGAAGCCATGTGGAGTATAATAGTGATCAGAGTAGCGCAGTGAAGCATGGGTGGGATAGAACGTCGCGTGTAGAATTGTATTATTTTATTTATGTTTTTTTAATAATGAGTTCAGATATTTATTGGGATAATGGGATTGATATTGTTATATTAGGATAGTTTAGTACTCTGGAAAATATTACGGAGGTCTTCTACGGTATGAAATATTCAGGTTATTGTAGGTGGTATTAGAGAAAGTTAAGCGAAATTTTTCGGGTAGCCACATCAGGTATTTTGGGTTAGCTAGTTTAGGTTTTAGGATTTGGGTTGGGTTTAAGTTAGGTTAGATTGAGTTGGGCCTAGTATTTTGGGTTGGTTGGTTTAGGTTTTAGGTAGATTGGGCTTGGGGTTTTGGGCTTGATTAGGTTAAGTTGGGAAAATGGGCTGGGTAGGTAATAGGGTTGACTAGGGTTTAGTCCAATTGACCTAGGTGTTCAGGTTGAGTTGACTTGGATACAAGTCAAGTTGACCCTGGTATTCGGGTAAGGTTGACTCGAATCTGGGCTAGTTTGATCTAGGTATTCAGGTTAGGTTGACTCCGGTCATAGGTAATTTTAGTTGGGCATTCGGGTCAAGTTGACTTGGATTTTTGGGTCAATCAATTCGGGTATGGTTGGGGTTTTAGCAGGGCTTTTGGAGCTGAACTTTTGGGACTTAGGGGATTGGAATGAGAACTTTGCCACTTTTCTTTTCAAAATACAACCATTTCATTCAATCATGAATTCTACCCAATCATGTAATGAATCCTAATTTTCATTCATTCTACAACACTTATTCAACATTGAATAGCCAAAACAACATGTATAAATATATGAGAGTTAGTACTTACCTCTTAGGATACTCCTTTTCTTCTTCTTCACTGCCTTTATTCTTTGTCAATCGAGCTCACTTTGAATGAATCTCTCCTTGGTTTCTTTTCACTCTCTTTGAACACTCTCTGCCTGCTCTCTTCCTTACTTCCTTTGAATGATTTCTACCAAAAATTCTTTGAATTCCTTTTCCAGATCCTATTTTTATATGCAAATTGTGCATGGAGATTAAATTTATTGGGACTCCAGAACATGGTTGGCTAGATGTGTGGGTATTATGGTTATGGGGGAATAGGCTTGCACGCCATAGCTGACCATGAGAAATAGTAGCGTAAGGAATGATTGCAACTAGGGGTGAACAAACGGTCGATTCGGCCAAATTCGGTTAATTAACCGAATTAACCAAAAATTTTGGTTAAAAAATACTGTTAACCGAACCGTTTGGCCTCACCGAACCGAACTCGACCGAATTTATTTTTCGGGTAATTCGGTTAACCGATTTTAACCGGAACTAGGGAGGGGGGAAGGTGTACTAGTGTATGTGTATCAATGTATGTGTATCCATACTGAAACAAGGGAAGGTGGGGGAAGGTAGAAGCCATGAATTCCTGAGTCACTGAGTGTAGATCCATCACCACGCCCACGCGAGGGAAGAGCCGATCGAAGGGGGATTCGGGATCAGGACGGGTCACGAACTGGGAAGACTGGAAGAGGGGCTCAGGCGAAACCAGGAAGAGGCGATTCGTGAAAAGGGAGAACTGGAGAACTAAGAAGTGGAGATTGATGTGGAGGAAAGGTGGTTGGTTAGGGAGATGATTGGGCTCGGGCGAGCTTGATGCCAGTGAGGAGAAGCCGGGGTGGTTCTCGGTGAACTGCTCTGTGCGCGAGACTGTGAGAGAATAAAAATGAGAATGAGAGGGAGCTTGTGTGCTGGTGACGATGGCCAGTGACAACGATGGCGATGGGTGCAGGTGATAGCATCGCGTGAAGATGGTGGTGCGAACTGTGGTGGATTGAACTCAGGTGAGCGAGAGAGAGGTAATGAGGGAGGGCTTTCTGACTTCTGAGTTTCTGAGAGCACAAAGAGTCTGAGAGTGTGAGACTGAGAGTGAGAGGGAATAGAAATATAGATAATAGAATAACAGGATTTTCATTTACTAATTTAAATTTAAAATTTAATTAATTATTAATTCGGTTAATCGGTTAACCGAATTAATGTTTTCTATTCACCGAACCGAAACCCAATTCCCTGAAATATTGGAATGCATAACCGAACCGACCAAACCGGTTTTTTTAACCGAACCGAACTAACCAATTTCGGTCGGTTAATTCGGTTTTCCTCGAATTATGCTCACCCCTAATTGCAACTTTAATTGAAGGCCTAAAATTAGGCCTTTGATTGCCCCATAGCCTAGATTGGGATTCAAACCAAAAGGAAAGGCCCACAATGGGCCTTAATAACCCAAAACTGAGCTTATAGTAGGCTACCATTTCACATAAAGGCTTTCAGTGGGCCTTAAATCACATAATTGGCTCAACTTAGGCTTCAAAAGAAACAATAGGCTCACAATGGGCTTGAATCACAACTTGGCCCAGATTGGGTTGCCACTTTAAATTGAAAGGACCTAATTTGTGAAATTGATTTTGAAATATTTTTTATATAGGTGAATGCAGATTGAGAGGATTCAATGCAAACAACTAATGATGAAGAATAAGATTTCTTTTTTGTATTGTTTTTCTTTTCCCTTTTGATATTGTACTTGTAATGCAAAGGATGAATGCAACCAAAACTTTGTACAAGAGTCTAGTGAATGAAACTTTTATTTCATGGCGTGAGACTGAAAGATCCAAAAATGAGAGATCCCCCTCTTAGACAGACCTTAGAAGGTATCTCTACTAACAAAACATGAGAATTTGAAAGAAAAATAATTTTAAAATCCAAGATTTTTCAAAAAGTTTTGGTATATAATGGCTGGACAAAATGAAGTGTCTACAACTTTAATGAAGAAAATTTCTTATTTTTTGGTTTTTATACTCAAAATCTATGGAAATGAAAAAAAAAAGTTAAATATAATATTCTCATTTGAATTTGGGCATAACAATAGTTGTTTGTGAGTAATCTTGCAATATGCATTTTTTTTTTTCAAGAAAAAAGCTTTCATTAAAAAAAATGGAGTGACTAAGAGAGATTAGACATAAGTGATAGATCATCACAGAATCATAGGCATACCATTTATTGTAACGCCCCGAACTGCCATGTGGGCCGAGGTACTACTTTAGTGACGTCTATGTACCTGATACCATATTAATTACATAAATGCAGCAGAAGTAAATAATATGTTAACTTTACTGTAATCCCAAGAAGGGGGGGGGGTGAATTGGTATTTAAAATTTACCCCCTGGATCAATCCACTAACAACATTATTATACAAGCTTAAGGTCAATCTAATGCGTATAAAATAAATCAGTATATATTTTTAGCAAAAATTAAAATGCACTAGAAATTTAACCAAGCATGCACAATAAAGCAATAAAGAGCACAGCACCAAAAATGTTATCGAGATTCGGAAAACTGCCTATGTCCCCGCCTTAACTAACAAGCACAAAGATTACACTATAAGCTCATTTAGCGGGTGGAGCGGCACCTAAAACAATCAGGTCAATTAGCATTGAGCTGATTTCAACCTTTACATACAATCCTTCTCGGGCTGGATTACCGCCCCCTCAGGCCATGCTTGGAATACGACAATATTTCTCAATAATAAATTGGGTACAGTGATTATGCTTCTCAATCAAGAAAATATATATCAAATGTAATCAATCAACCACACATCAACAGTATTGAAAATTGTAAGCTCGGTGATGTGATTTTGTGCAAGCAAACACTCAGCAAAGTATAATCACAAATATGCTCAAAAGTGTTCTAACAAGCTATTTCTTTGAAACAAAGTATAACAAATCTCAATAATAGATTATGGTTTCAAAGATGCTACAAACAATATTCAAACTAACTCAAAATATTTTTCTCAATGAAATAAGTACAAGAGTTGTTTAAAAAATATAGTTGTAAAATATTTTGCACACAAAAATTATAACTATAGGAATCTTGCAATAACAATGCAAAGATCCTCAAGCTACCGAATTTTCCTAACACAAGATTTATCAAATTTAAATCTGTTGGTAAACTCTTTGCTTAACTTTCCAAAATCAATAGTAATCAACAACCAAAATATTGAGAGTATTAAGCAATCTATAAAAAAGTAATAGCACCATAAGAACTCTCACAATACTAGGATTAATCAAAGGAATGAGTGTATGCAAGGATTTGAAGTAGAATGGGCAAAATAAGCTTTTTGAGTTTGAGAGGATTTTTGCTAATGATTTCTCGAATGTCATACTAATCTTCACATATGAGGCCCTATATATAGAAGTAGCCCAAATTATAACCGTTAAGGACTCATAAGGAATTATTAGAATTGTTTAAAAACCATTTAGAAAAAATAACCTTGTTTAACTAATTTTAACCTCGGTAAAAAATAAACAACCCGAAAGTTTTCGAGTGGCTGAACTACAATTCGGTCGCCCGAACATACTTAGTTCAAAAAGTCACTTTTGAACATTCAAGTGCCCGAATTAGGGTTCGGTTTGCTGAACCAAGGCATTTCCATTCTGTCCGCGTTTCGATCACCTGGTCTATAATTCGGTTAACCGAACTCATGTGTTCAGTCACCCGAGGCCCATTTTAAACGTAAATGTTCAATTGGCTGAGTTGGTGAAAAAGGTCAGCTTAGTAGTTTGGTTGACCGTGGACGGTATGTGAAATTTAGTTCGGTTTGTCAAAGTCAGGTCAACATGTTGACCGGTCCACAGTTTGGGCGCCCAAGGTGTTTTGAACGCAATGGGTTCGGTCACTCGACCTCACAATTTTTCCTATTTAGTCCAATTCATTTCAATTCTTTCTCTTGATAATGTAAGTGATTATGGAGACTATTTTGTGCATTTGTGTAGGGACCTAAGGTCTTTCTAAGGTCTATGAGCTTACAACAAACCTATATGCATGATATGCAGAGATTATTACAGAACCTTTTCCTATAATTACTATTACAAACCCGAATTGAATAATAATATATATTACAACATAAAATAATATTCAAGATCTTCAGGCTTTATTTCATGTGCCATCAATTTTTCTACTAATCTAAACCTGCATACAAACTAGATAGCCACAAATGCTTGAGTATTTGTTATTATCAAAATCGGGTATGACTTATAAGGTCAACATTCTCCTCCTTTTTGATGATGAAAAATACACCATGCAAAAAGTAGGTATAACTTTGAAAGACTCTCCCTGACAATATGCATAATGTTAAAGATTTATCAATACAAACATTTTTTTGAAAGTACAACCCAATTTTTTCCTCTTCTCTTCTCCTTCTCCCCCTTTTGGCAATAGCAAAAAGGGCTATAAAACATATAAAATGTGTAGGCATAGGCTTTGGGTATGATGCATTAATATACAAGATAGATTTAGGAAATTTTTAGAAATTTCAGCGGCATGCTGTTTGAAAATAGGACATTTTCCTAAAAATACCAGTATAAAAATGGCTTGTTTTGAGTTTTAAAAATTAACATTTTATCCACAACTACTTAACCCAAACAGTCCAGTATGATCAAGACATAAAACATAAATACAATCATCATCATGCAATAGATATGAAGATTATGCATTTCAAAACACAACCAAATTCATAAAGTTTAAACTAATGAAAGATTTAAAGTGATACCGATTGTTATATCAATTATTAGACTTAAGATTGTTAGAAAGCTCCCCCTAAGTTCATGCAATATATCAAATATCTAGGAGGCATCGCTACTGTGCATTAGACCTAACTCACGTCTAATCTGTATGAACCTATCTTCTAGAAGTAGTTTAGTGAAAACATCTGCCCACTGCTCATTTGTGCACACAAACTCAAGTGCCACATCCCTTTTCTACACATAATCACAAAGGAAATGATGTCTAATCTCAATATGTTTAGTTCGTGAATGTGAGATAGGATTCTTTGAGATATTGATTGCACTAGTATTATCACATTTAATCGGTACTGTATCATAGTGCAACCTAAAATCCACAAGTTGTTGTTTCATATATAGAGTTTGAGCACAACAATTACCAGCCGTAATATATTCTACTTCAGTTGTGGATAAGGCAACTGAATTTTATTTCTTGGAGAACCAAGAAACCAGAGATTGTCCTAAATAATGACAAGTGCTGCTAGTACTCTTCCTATCAACCTTACTACTGACAAAGTCAGCATCAGCATAACTAACAATCTCAAAAGTCATATGGTTAGGATACCATAATCCTAACTCTATGGTTCCAACTAGATACCTAAGGATTCGTTTTACTGCTAATAGATGAGATTCCTTAGGAGCGGCTTGAAACCTAGCACACATGCACACACTAAACATAATATTAGGCCTACTAACTGTAAGATATATAAGTCTCCCAGTCATACCACGATACAATTTCATATCAACAGGGATTCCTTACTCATCTTTATCAAGTTTGATATAATTTAAAGTTCTTGAAAGCAGCATAAGCAAGTAGCATATGAATGACTTCCATTCTAGCAACTTGAGCATAGGTTTCATCAAAATCTATCTCCTCTTTCTGATTATAGCCTTGGGCAACTAGTCTAGCCTTATTACTAGTTACTATCTCATTCTCATCCTTATTATTTCTATATACCCATTTGGTTCCAATAATTGTATGATCATTAGGCCTAGGAACTAGGGTCCACACTTTACTTCTTTCAAATTAATTAAGTTCTTCTTGCATAAACATCACCCAAGACTCATCCTCTATGGTTTCTTTAATATTTTTAGGTTCTTCTTGGGATAAAAAAGTAGAGTGACTCACTTGGTTTCTCAAGGAAGATCTTGTGGCTACACCATGGGAAGGTTCACCTATGATTTGATCTATAGGATGGTTCCTAATAAATTTCCAATCCCTAGGTGGCTCCTGAACTTCATTCTCATTTTGATTATCTTCAGATGTTTATCATTTATTTCTAGATTTTCATTCACATTGTTCTCAATAGATAGATTGTCTAAGCATTTTCTAATGTTAATATCATCTTCATCATCTTTCTTAGAAAATGGATTAGATTCATCAAATACAGCATGAATAGATGCAATGACAGTTAAAATTCTTTTATTGAAAACTCTACAACTTAGGAAAATGCCTTCATCAGATTTAGAATCAAATTTCCCTAAATGTTCATTATCCCTAAGCCCAAAGCATTTACAACCAAAAACATGAAAATAGGAAATATTAGGTCTATGATTATTCCACAATTCGTATGGGGTTTTATTAAGTGAAGGTCTAATTAACACCCTATTCATGACATAACATGCAGTATTTATAGCCTCAGTTTAGAAATATTTAGGTAATTTATGTTCATTCAGTATAGTCTTACTCATTTTCTGCAATGACCTATTCTTTCTTTCCACTACACCATTTTGTTAAGGAGTCATAGGTGTAGAAAAGTTGTGTGATATGCCCTCTACGTCACAATAACTTTCTATGCCATCATTTTTAAATTTAGTGCCTCTATCACTTTGTGAGTTATCTTATAACCTTTTTCATTTTGAATTCTCCTGCATAACTTAGTAAACCGTTCACATGATTCATTTTTATATGAAAGAAATAGCACCCATGTGAACCTATAATAGTCATCAACAATAAAAAAAAGCATATGATTTTCCACCTAGACTTTGCACAGAATTAGGACCAAATAAATCCAAGTGAAGCATTTCAAGTGGTCTAGTGGTAGATATAAATTTCTTTTTCTTAAAGCTAGATTTTGTTTGCTTACCCTTTTGACATGCATCACAGATTTTATCTTTCACAAATGGTGTTTTAGGCAAGTCTTTCACTAAGCTTTTTCTCACTAGTTTTGACAACAAATCCATGTTAGCGTGTCCTAAGCGCCTATGTTATAACCAACTAGCTTCATTTATTGCAGAAAACAAGTTACTTGTTGCGAAGCTAGATTATCAAAAGTAGTAGTATATACATTTCATGGCAATCTGTAGTGAAAAGAATTTTATGATTTGATTTACTTTCAACTATCCATTTATCATTTTCAAATGAAACCTTATAGCCTTTATCACACAATTGACTAATTCTCAACAAATTATGCTTCAAGCCATCAATTAATAGAACATTATCAATAATCAGGGAAGGATCTTTACCAACCTTACCTACGCTGATGATGCGCCCCTTTGCATTGTCGTCAAACGTCATGTACCCTCCATCCTTGTGAGTGATGGATGCAAACTTCACTTTATCTCCGGTCATATGTCGTGAGCACCCGCTATTCAGGTACCACTTTTCCTTTGAAGAGGACGATCTAAAACACACCTGCAAGATAGACTAAGTAACTGACGTTGGTCCCCAACTTTTGTTGGGTCCACGGGGGTTAGTGACTAGATCACCCTTAACTACCCACACCTTTTTAATTTTTACATGTTTATTCCTAAGTGGACAATCTAATTGAATGTAACCGATTTTCTTGCATTTAAAACATTTTATTCGACACCTTGGATCTTTAGGTGGGATTTGAGATTTTGATTCACGTGTGAATTGTCCCAAATAAAGATTAGGTCATCTAATATTTTCAACACCATTAAAACCAAGTCCCTCTTTGCTAAGAGAGTTTCTTTGGGCTCCAAGTAGTTTTTCAAAATTACGTTTGCCCTCGGTAAATTTAAAAATAATTTTGGAGTTATCCTCCAATTTTCTCTCAAGCTCAACAAATTTCAAATTTTTTTCTTTTATAATTGAAGCATGGGAGGTTTTTGCAATTTCAAACAATTTTGACCAATTTTGGCATTTCCTTTTTAAAGCATCATTTTCTTTGGTCATTTTATTCAACAGTTTAGACACATGAATATATTCAAATTGCAATTCTCTAAAAGTAAGCATGTTATCAGAGTTATAATCATCAGAAGAATAATATGAAGATAAAGAGAAAGAAGACAATACGTCATCATCATGTGCCATTAAGCACAGGTTAGCAACCTTTGAGTCACTACGGTCTAAATCTGAGTCACTGCTACTTAGTTTACGGCTTTCTTCTTTTTCCTAACTTCTTTTTTCAGTAAGGGACAATTCGGCTTGATATACCCAACCTTGTTGCAGTTATAGCACGTAGGAGCGTTTGATTTCTCCTTTCTTTTACTCGACTCTCCCTTCTCAGATGCAGACTCCTTAGAACTTTTTTATGGTTTTACTATTCTTCCTGAAGAATCTACTGAATTTCATAGTTAGCATGGCCATATCATCTCCAGAATCAGGTTCGCTGTACTCACTAGATGTATTAGTGGAAGTTTTCAATGCAGTGACTTTTCTCAACCTATTATGTTCATTAAGTCTCTTATTTATAGCTAATTCATGGGTGATTAGTCAACCTATCAACTCATCTAATGTCATGGCCTTAAGGTCTCTACCCTTAGAAATGGTCATAGCCTTAGCTTCCCAAACAGGAGACAAGCCTCTTAGGACTTTTCTAATCATCTCATATGTAGGATAGGTCATACCTAATGCATGCAGTGAATTAATGATGTGTGTGAATCTAGTGTACATGCTCTGAATGGACTCACCAGTGTTCGTCCTAAATGCTTCATACTCACTAGTCAACATATCAATCCTACTATGTTTTACATCTCTAGTACCCTCATATGTGACTTCTAAGTTATCCTGTATCTCCTTAGCAGATGAACATACCATAATTCTATTAAATTCATTTACATCAAGATCACAATACAAAATATTCATAGCAATGACATTCAAATTAACAACTTTCATATCATCATCATTATATTCTTCCTCAGTTTTAGGAAATTTAGTTGTACCCTCAGTTTTCATAGGAACATAATTACCCCTAGAGTCAACTCTCCACACCTTCCAATCAGTGTTCTGAAGATAGATGCGCATCCTCTATTTTCAGAAGGTGTAATTAACACCACTGAAAATCGAAGGGCATGTGGAAGAGGGTCCCTCAAGGAAAGGGGTTATAGTGCTATGAGCTATCTAGATCTGTTGCAAAATAACTATTAAGTCTAAGCTACTAGGCTCTAATACCAATTGTTAGCTTTACTGTATCTCAAAAGGTGGGGTGAATTGGTATTTTAAAATTTATCCCCTAGGTCAATCCACTAACAACAATATTATACAAGCCTAAGGTCAATCTAATGCGTATAAAATAAATCAGTATATCTTTTTCCTAAGAAGTATGAGACTCTCCAAGATCTTCTAACTGTTTTTCTAAGTCTTTATTTTCATTTTCCCAACATTATTTTCTTTTTAGACATCTTTGTTAAAATTTTATAAGCCTTAACAAATCCCTTTTATAATTCCTCATAAGATGGCGCGTTATCATTATCAGATTCATCATAAGATTCACTACCAAAATTATCACAATATGCATCACAAGATGTATCACAATCATTATATGAATCATTTTGAGAATCATTATATGAAGTAGAAGTAGTAGAGTGTATTTCTTCATTGATTAATGCAACTAGGCAACAATTTTCCACTACCTGATCATTTGAGCATGAATCTTCCCAAGTGGAGGACTTCTTCCCTTTGGTCTCTCCAAATCTCCTATCCAGTTCTTCCCATATCTCCTTAGCACTTTGACATGACTTGATTTCATGATAAACATTAGTATCTAAACCAAACAATAGAATATTCATAGCACCGAAATTTATTTGCATTAATTTCATGTCATTCTCATTTAGCTTATATTTAGATTTAGGGATTTGAACATTATCAATAATTTTCATAGGTACTAAGTTCCCTTGAGCAATTACTCTCCAAGTCCTCCAATCCATTGATTTGATAAAAATAGTCATTCTTATTTTCCACACGGTGAAATTTTCACCATAAAACATTGGAGGTCTTGCAAAGATTTGTCCCACACCAAATGGGGATACACCAAAATAAGTCATCGTGATCTTTTTACAAAAACTTTTAAGTCTATGTAACGAGGCTCTGATACCAAATGTTAATTTAGGTGTAATCCCAGGAAAGGGGGGGGTGAATTAGGTATTTAAAAATATTTTGGTACTTCAATCCTTAATTGAAAACCCAAACATACAAGTACAAATTTGGATACACACCGATTTCAATATTATACAACTCACTTGATTTAATCTATGGATATCTCAATTAATTCAGTATTACCCAATTATTCTCACGTAATTTAGATATTCATATATATATATATATATATATATATATAAATATTTAACACATGCACAACAGATATAATATGAATATAAGTGCGAAAATATAAAGAGAGATAGAGAGATAGAGCGCAGACACCGAATTTTTAACGAGGTTTGGCCAAACCCAGCCTACGTCCTCACCTTGGGCAAAACCCCCAAGGATTGCACTAATCCGCTCCTTTAACTAGGACGGAGCTTCCTGTTACAAACCCGCTGCTTACAAGATGCACAACTTCCTCCTACTCCGCTTTTTACAAGAGGCACAACTTCCTCCTACTCCGCTGCTTACACGAGGCACAACTTCCTCCTTTTCGGTTCACAACCCGAACCGTCAATACAATAGATAGATGAAATTCCTAAATACTCATATGCTTCTGAATAAGCTAATGAGTACAATAAAAATTCCTAACACATATTCATATTATAAAACTTGAAGCTCAGTATGTATGTAATGATAAGATCGTTATATGAATGATATGCTTCATAAATTTACCTTTTAAATTAATATCTCTCAAAAATGATTTTATAAATAAGTGCTTTGGAGAAACGTATGATTCGATTCCAGAATACTTTATGCAAGATTAGAAATAAGATCCTTTCAAAAATAATCTTTAATAATATGCAGATCTATGTTTTTGCTATCAATAATTTTTCAAGTTGAATCTTTGAATGAATATACGACCTTGAATATTGCAAAGATTTAAACACCATATTTCAAAAATAATATTCTTCAAGGATATGTATTTAGAGGCTCTTAGTATTTGCAATCAAATAATTCCAATCTCTCAGAATGAATATTCAAGAATAAGTTTGTGAGATGAAAAAATCTTTGAGTATTATGCAAATCTAAGTTCTTGCTATCAAAAAACTCGTACGATTAAATCTTTGAATAAAAATGTGACTTTGAATATTTCAAAGATTTAAATAATATTTTTCAAATACTTTTTGCACCAATAAGATAGATCTCTTTGAATAAAAATACAACTTTGAATATCACAAGAATTCAAACTTTAGAAAGCTATTCCCAAAGGATTTTTCAAATAAATAACTATGGGAAAATAAGTTTCTTACTCCCAAAAAGATTTTTCAATAAACGAATAATGGAGAAGATGATCGATTAATAAAAACTTGAAAGCTCAATAAATTATTTTTCCAAACCTCAAGATCAAACCTAGATTTAGCAAAAGTTGCGCGTGTATTTGCTTACATCTTGAATATGTGAATGCCCAAGTAAAAGTGTGTTCTTTGCAATGCATGCAATGATCCTTAGCAATAGTATTCAAAAATTCTCAAGAGATGTGCAAGAATGTTCAAAACTCCTCAATCATATGCAAAAAAGTGAGGCACTAGGGTTTAGAGGTTGATTTTATAATTGTTCTCGGCCCTAGGTTAAGCCTTGACCATTGGATCAACTTGATTAATTAAATGACTCGTGTGTTCTCTCACTAAAACTAGATTTTTAAAGTTTATGCAAGTTCATATGACTGAGCTCTCAGGTTCATACGACCGAAGTTCCTTAAAGCTCCAAAAGTCGTAGTCTCGATACAAGGTCAGACGACTGAACTATGGGTTTAGTCTTTTGAAGTCCCAGCTCAGACGATTGAACTGAAGGTTCAGATGTCTGAAGGTGTTCTGCCTGTTTTGTGTTTCAAAATTAATTCTTCAAATGACTGAACTAATTCTTTAGTTATCTGAGGAAATTCTCCAGATGACTGAAGTA
This sequence comes from Malania oleifera, assembly GCF_029873635.1. Taxonomy (NCBI): domain Eukaryota; kingdom Viridiplantae; phylum Streptophyta; class Magnoliopsida; order Santalales; family Ximeniaceae; genus Malania; species Malania oleifera. The sequence goes on from NC_080422.1 coordinate 90,081,372, forward strand.
AAACTTCAGTCATCTGAAGTTGAATCTTCAGACTTCTAAGGGTAATCCTCAGTCGTCTGGACAGACCCACTTCAGAATTTTCAATTTAGTTTTTCAAAATCATTTGAGCTCTCTTTCTTTAACCTCTTATAAAACATTTTCCAGGATTTAAAAATAAGTTCTCTAAATCCATATTTAACCCTAGAAGGTTTTCATGAGATGCATGTGTATATATTTTGAGCTTCTAGTTATATCATATAAAATATGCACATACGTCAATTGTAAATACCCATTTCCATGATGATCTTGAACTTGATCTTGCATAATATGCTTGCATCTTCATTCTTTTACTCTTCTTAGTTCCATAGCTTGTGTCGGGTTATATATATATATATATATATATATATATATATATATATATATATATATATATGCTTTAATCCTTGTGGCTTCCATGACTTCATCACCTTCCGTGCATGCTAAGTAATGATCCTGCTCACATTCTCAATGCACAAATCAAATACCAAGTGATTTTGCATTATCAAAGCAGGATTAGACACATAGAGTCAACAGCGTAGTCTTTGTCAACCAATCCACTATTACCCAAATGGCATTATGTCTATGCATCGCTAAAGGCAACCCTAACACGAAGTCCATCGAGATATGCTCCCACTTCCACTTAGGGATATCAAGTGGCTGAAGTGGTCCCGTTGGCCTTTGGTGCTCTGCTTTTACCTGTTGACATGTTAGGCACTGTTCTAAAAGTTTGGTGATCTCCCTCTTCATGTTCCTTCACCAGAAGGATTTTTGTAGATCTTTATATAACTTCGTACTTGTTCCAAGAAGTTCAGATGTAATAAGGAAATATAAGTAAATATGTAGTATTTCTTTTGCAGGTATATGTAATACTTTAGTTAGTAAGTGATATTTTAGTTTTGGGGAAATTTTATTTTGATATATGTAATCTCCCAGGACTTGGAATGTAACCACGGTATTCCTCCGCCATAAGTGAGGGCGAGTAATAAAATAAGTAGATTGTTTTGCCTTTAAGGGATGATGAGTTATATGAATAGTAAATTTCGAGAATGAAATTTTATAAGGAGGGAGAATGTAATAACCCAAAGAATAATGGTATTTAAATAATAATAATTAAAGAGAGAAAAATGGGAATAAAAAAATAAAAAAAAAAGGCACAGCAGACTTTGTCGATGATGCTACAATTGGGCTCGTCGACGAGAAAATACTGAGGAGGGTTTTGGTAATTCTGAATTTCGTTGACTAGGGGTGAATGTTCGTTGATGAAACTCTTCAGGGACTCGTCGATGAGGTGACGTGTCTCATCGACGAATCTAGCTCTATAAATAGCGTAAAACTCAGATTTAAACGTAGAAAAATTAGGAAAATCATTCTCTCTCTCTCCTCCCTACGATTTCTCTCTCCTCTCTCTTCAATTTTGGCTCCGTCATTTGCTAGATCGACGATCTGAGGCCACCCAACACTCCTGGAGAAGTTCTCTTCATATCTTCCGGAGCGGATCGTTGGTGGAAGCAAGTTGAAATTCATCCCTAAGTTGAGGTAAGACTTTTTATGCCAAATTTGGTCTTTCCATAGTTATAGGAAATGATATTTATGTGAAAATACTGAAATTTAGTTCTGAAAGTTGTTGAATTCAGGGTGTTGAATAGGAAAACCTGCGGGTGCAAGACGAGTGGATTTTTAGGGGGTTTTTTCTCAGTGTCAGGTAAGAGAATAAACTAAAGCAATTATTTTTCCATACAAATTAGTATTATTTATCAATAAATTAATTTTCAGGAAAGCATGTTTTATATTTGAATATTAATGAGAAAATGCATATTTGGGAAAATACTGTTGTATTACAGGAAATGTAATTTTAGAATAAAATGTATGATTTTACTCAGTATTGTGTGGCATAAACATTATTTTACGTGATAAGTATTACGTTATGATAATTTTACGAGTAAAGTATGTTTTCAAGAATTATGAAATAGTACAGTACGTTATGATTTTGAAGTACATGATAAATGATTTATTTATTCAGAATGATATGTATGAAATATTCGGCGCAAGGTTGTGATTGATAGTCGGCGCAAGGCTGTGTTTATGAAATGTTCGGCGCATGGTCGTATTTACGAAATATTCGGCGCAAGGTCGTATTTATGAAAGAATAGAAATGCTATCAATCCATTTATGTTAAATGCTATATTCTCATGTACTATATGTTATCAGAACCCGGATGTTTGTTTAGTTCAGTTTCAGGAGCATGGTACCATAACTATATAGATCAGATATCTATGTTCAGATTGGTACTAACCACCCCACAAGGGGGTAGGAGACGGATAGTCGATGTGACTTTCAGTGTAGAGTTGTAGACATCCACCTGGAAGTCCGGACCAAGGTGTGGTGGGCAAATCGTACTTACAGACATTTTTGACTCAGCAGTCGTTGGCCAGCCATTGTCGGGTCTCGCCTTTGGGCTGTACAACCCGTCATGGGGGGTAATACATGACACCAACTAGTTATTCATCCTGGGTATGTTTTCAATATTATCAGTTATACTAGACATTTTATGAACTATATGATTTATTAGAAAAAATACAAATATATATGATTATTCAGTATGTTATGATGAATTTTTTAGGTATATGTAATGTACTGTATATATATAATTGCATTAAATGTTCATATTGCCACACAACTGTATTTAGTTTATTTTCCCTTACTGAGAGGTGTCTCACTCAGAACATTAAATGATTTTTAGGAAACCCAGAAAGACCGGCGGAGCGTGACCACCATTAAGTCGATTGTACTACCCTGCTAGGAGGGTAAGTTTGGACTAGGATCAGGGGATTTTGATGTGAGATCCTAGGGGTATTTTGTATTTTTTTTTTGGGAGATTGTATATAAACACAATATTTTGAGATAGGCTTGACTCTAGTATTATGTTTTTTTGTGGTTATGAGTTTGTGATTTACATTTATTGCTGCCTAAGTTATGCTGCGTACGTCAAGTGTCCCCGTTACCCATGAGTTCAGGTTGACTATTTTATTTATTCTGATTTTATTATATGAATATTTAAGCAGGTCGTTACACTCTGGTTGGGTCCGGGACGTCGCAATATTGTGTTTGATTCAATTTTTGAGAGAATGGTGTGAGGTTTGGGTTGTAATTTATATTTGCTCATTTGAGGAGCATTGTGTTGTATTTCCATCTTCTTGTAAGGTTGCTTGTAAGGTTCTTTGTGAACCGTTTGGTGAAGGTTCATTGTGAACCGAAGTGAAGGCTTTTAGTGAGTGCAGCAGGGATTTGTTCCCAAGTGTAGGGTTTGGTACTTGAGTTGTAATGCTTGCTCCGCTGGTGAGGCGTATTCATAGTGGATTGTGGAATCCTTAGCTTGGTGCTAAGGCATGGACGTAGGCTTGGTGCCGAACCATGTTAAATCTCTGGTGTTAAGCTTTCTCCCCCTTCACTCTTTTATTTTTGTCTTGTGCATGATTTATATTTCATATATTATGATATAATTACTTGTATCTTTCCAAACATTCTATTTTGTATAAAAATACGCATTCCGCGAAAAGAGTCTATTCACCCCCCCCCCTCTAGACTACATACTCCCGGCTGGGATGACTAACACCGTCGAAGCACCCCCATTGTACTAGCGTAGGAGACCTTTGACATGTCCCTAACATCACCATCCATCCTTGGGTACTGAGCGGTAGACAATTTACATTGATTCCAATGGTGCATCGGCGACCAGTCTAACATAAACTATGCTAAACCTCTTCAACACATTCTCCAAAAAATCACCCTAAGATAACCACAATCTCCCTGCAGTTTTGTCTACAAATCCACCCTAAGATAATTCCAATCTCCCTATAGCTTTATCCTTGCGAATCTCGAAACCAAAAATCTTCTTGGTCATACCTAAAACCTTCATGTCAAATTCCTTTCTCAACAGAGTTTTTGACTGATTAACCTTAGTCAGAATCTTCCCAGCAATTAACATGTCAATCAAATGAAACAACAAAATAATTACCTACTTACATCCTATCATCCTCTTCCCCTCTAGAAGCTCCACCAATTCCCACATTTGATTCTTATACAGTAACTCTATCTCCTCCACCATGGCACTCATCCATCTATTTTTCCTTTTGCTATGCACCGCATTTTGAAAAATAGTAGGAACCTTGCTGGTAGCAATGAATGCACAAGACATCATATCATCAAATTTATACCTAGGCGGTGACTTGATAGTGCATATGGACCCATTGTAATCTTGCTAGTCCCTTGAGCTAGAACCCCCTGCAATATGAACGATGTCATCTCTAACCTAAGTCTGTAACTCCACCTGCATCACAATCTCCTTTCTAATTCAATTTGTATTGTGATACTGCAGGTCTCCTGAGCTAGAACTCCCTACACTTCTACACTGAGTCTCCAACTCCACCTGCACAACATGCTCGTTGCTTCTACAGCTTTCTAGAGCATGTTTCTCTTCATCTACTTGAGTACGCTGCACCATGGCTTCAACATTAAAAATCATGTCACCACTAATCACCACCATGCTTTTTATTGGATCACACAACTTGAACCCCCACCTTTCTCATACCCTAGAAAGATGTACTGTCTAGGCATTTTAGTAAGTTTAGATCTCACCTCACTAGAAACGTGCATGATTGGACCTCCAAACTCTCTCAGACTAAATAAGTCTACTGCATAACATGTCCAAACCTCTCCTACAACTTTCCCATCTAGTGATACCCTTGGCGATCGATTAAATAAAAAACATGCTATACTCACTGACTCTACCAAGAAGTTCCTTGCATGTCCTACATTCAACATGAGATGCTGCTCACAAAATTCCTTGAACACTAGTGTACTCAGTTCCAATGTCTAACCTGAGGATCTTTCTCCTGGTCTGATTTTCCACCTCAACCATAAGTTAAACCTAGTAAACATATTCGACTTGTGCTGCATGAAGTGTCCCTAGACCTTTCATGATAAACTCATGAAGTATCTATGTCCAACCCGTGATGCTACCCTTACCAGTCCCCAAACATCCAAAGTAGTTAAGAATACCCTTCGTTTTGTGTGTGGTTGTTTTACACAAAACAGTATTACTTGACTCAAAATTTGCAACTGCAACTCCACCTACAACTGTGTTACCCAGCATAACATAGATATTCTTCGATAACTTTTGTCCCTTCATCACCATCAAGATGCCTTCACACACCTTCATTGTCCCACTTTCAGATTTGTAATTGTATCTATTACAATCTAAAGTGCCCAATGAAATCACATTCTTCCATAGATCAGGAACATGCCTTACATTACATAACGTCCTTACTAGACCATCATACATCTTGATTCTGATATCTCTCATTCTGATAACTTTGCAGGCAGCATCATTTCCCATCAGATTAGAACCAGAACTCACCAATCCGTAAGTGGTGAACCAATATTTGTTGAGCATCATGTGATAAGAACATTTCAAGTCTAGAATCCAAAAATCTGTGAGGCATTCTGAACTCGATGAAATAGAAAGCATATCACCATCACTGCTTCTTAAGTCTCCTTCTTTCACTACATTCACAGATTTTGACGAACCCTATTTAGTTTCTATATTCCCCTTCCTCCACTCCAGACACTTCGATTTTATGTGCCTAATTTTTTCGCACTTAAAACACTGAAAGTCCTTCCTCCTCCTAGACTGCGACTGAGTTTTATTATTACTCGATCTGCTTTAGAACTTGCCTCTCCCACGATCCTAATTACCCTTCGCCACGAGCCCTTCACCTTGTGAACTCTCATCGCTGGCCTTCTTCCTCTGATGGAACCCCAACAATGCATTCATGATATCCTCCAACTCTAGAGTTTCTTTCCCCAACGTCAGAGTTGTAACCAAATTCTTGTACATAAGAGACGTAGGTAGGGAATTCAGTAGCATCAACGCCTTGTCTTCATCCTCGAACTTCACATCAACCCGCTTCAGATCAATGATGATCTAATTAAATACATTGATATGTTGGTTCAGGTCTGAACCCTCTGCCATCTTAAATCCATAAAGTCTTTGCTTAAGATACAACTTGTTCGATAAAGACTTGGAAATGTATTGGCTCTCTAGTTTCATCCAAACTACGGTCGAAGATTCCTCATCCATGATGTGATAGTAGCTACAACCTTCACTTCCAACTTCTTCCAACTTGTGTCGTCCATGTCCTCCGACTGTTTTCCATATAGTGCCTTCACCATACCTTTCTACACCAACACGTCCTTAACCCTCCTCTGCCAAAGTCTGAAATTTCTCGTTCCATCGAACTTACCAATCTTGAACTTTGCAAAAGAAATCCCAATCATTGCAACCAATAGCTCTGTTACCAATTGTTGATTCAAATGTGCAAAGGAAACACACAACTCGAATCTTGAACTAGTAATGCAAGCACTCTGTGATGAATATACAGAACAAGCAATCACACTGAGAATAATGGAAAATAATAAAATCAATGACATAAGAAATTATGTAGTTCGGCAATGTGCCTGCATCCACGAGAGCAAACGACTAATTTTCACTATCAGATTATAAAGCTTACATCAATGGTTACAAAATATAGTTTATATATCTAACCCTATGCGTACAGAAGACTTAGACTATATCTAAAACACTCTTGTAGAAATCCCCCGAGAAAAATCCTCTGAAATCTCCTAATCTACTAATCTTCTGATTCAAAATTCGTGATTTGCACCAAACAAAACCGTCGACAATTTCATAAAACCGTCAACGGTATGATATGAAACCATTGACGGTTATCTACTAAGAGTTGTTCCTCCTGCAAACTTAAATCGTCGACCCAATCGCCGAAGGTTTCTTCCTACGGCTCAACTACCTTGTTCTTTGCTTCATCATGCTTTCCTGGTGCACACGTTCCACTTAATATGAGCCACAAATCCAACAAGCTCAATGGTAAATAAGTCCTAATCCCTTTTATCCATCTTATCTGTTTATCTTTTTCTCTCTCATTTTCTTCTCTCCTTAGTCTCTTCTCTCTCTATCTCTACTTACCTTTTCTAATCTTTGTCTTTTCAGCTCCCTTTTTCCTCCTCCTATGATTTCTACAATTCTTTTTATCCCTATGATTATACTTTTTATGGGAGTTAAGATAATGAGTCTATTCATGACCAATCCACCATCTACCCATCTAAATCCACACCATCACCTAAAAGGTGCTTGATTTTTTATCAAACATCTTTTTTGCACGCCCAGTGGAACACTTTATGCCATCAATTACCAAATTTGTAAGGTAAATCCATTATGTCACCAAAGCTAATTCAACTTACCGATGCTGACTTGACAATAATTCGATAAAATTTATCGATGAAAGTTTTCATGTGGGCATTCATACCTCTTATGAGCTAACAACCATGATGAAGATGATTGTAGTTGGTTTGAAGATAAAAATGAGATCTTGAATAGAGAATTGGAAAAAAAAAAAAGAAGACATTTTTGTTAGTGTAAGACTCACAATGGATACAGCCATGAAACCCTCCACTGCAAATCACCCACAACCCTTCTATAGAAGTGTTTGAACCATCACCTATAATTATTGTGATGGATTCGGCCAGCCTTCCCTTTTGCATTTGGACACTAGGGGTAAATATCATTTGTCCTGCAATCTCCTCTTGTCAGAAGCATAGACTATGATGATTTCGGCCAGACTCAATAGTATGAAGGGCAACAAGCTCTTGTTACAGAGAACAGCAACCATAAGAACAATCTGTTGGTCAATTATTCCAAAGAAGATGAAGAGGTTGAGCCCACCACCAACAAAAAATATGAGTATTCCTTAGTGACCAAATGTATCGAGGAGGAGAAGGATTCTAACTGGGCCAAATATGAAGAATACAAAAATTTCTATTTGGTCAAGGATTTAAACCTATTTGATATAAAGGCCAAAATAATGTAGAGAATGAAAATAATCTATAGCTTGATATGGGAGTTGACAAATTCATCGGCAAATATTTTTAAGCCAGATGAAAACCATCTCTTGGCCTGACCAAAATCCGATATCGGGTGATTGTTTTTTATCCTACATTCTTGGTCAGTCAAAACATGTTGTAAGCATCACTTACAAAATAATTCAATCAATTAGGAAATTATTCATCCTACGAAAATCGTGAAGATAGTACATTTTTTCATGGTTGAAAAGTAAAATAAAAGTAAATAAATAAAATTTTTAATAAAATAAATAGCATTAATATTGCTCATTTCTAAGCATAAGTACAACTAAATAAAGCATTCGTTGGGGCATCGTTTATGCCACCATTATTCATTCTCTTGGGCACATAGCAAGTAAGATGAGTCACTTACCACAACGTTGCCTTAAGAATTACTACAGGAGGTCACTTAGTTACCAAGTGAGGCAAACGAATTATTGTCAAATCACCTTAGGGATGAACAGGGAAGGTCATCCAAGTGAGTAACTTATCATTTAGCCATTCGAAAGAATCACAAATGGCGACCACCCAATCATCAGGTGATAGAAAGTCACCTAATCATTAAGGAGGTCACCTAATCATCAGGTGACAAGGTGAATAAGCATTGGGCAAGCATGTCAACTATAATAATTTGAATTTGATGCTAGGAAATGGTTCCAATTTATGATTATTAGGTTTTAATGTTTAGAAAAATCCTATACTATTAGGATTTAATATTTTAAATTTATACTCATTACCGTAGAGTTAATGTAGGTTTGACCTAAGAAGGATATAATTGCATGTAATGATTTTTGTAAGATGATCTCCAACTCTATTTTACAATTATAATGTAATAGTTGAGTGTTAAAACATGTTCTAATGTCTTTTATCCCTCATACCCCTTTATCTCTTTCTCTCTCACTTTCTTCTCCTCTTAGTCTCTTCACTCTCTATTTCTCCTTACCTCTTCTAATCTGAGCTTTTTCACCTTCCTCTTTTCTCTATCCTTTTATAATTTTTACAATTATTACTATCCCTATCCTTACACTTTCTACGGTAGTTGACGTAACAATAATTCCATCAACAATGAATCCATCATCTACCCATCTAAATCCACATTATCACTTAAAAGGTGCTTGATTTTTTTTTTATTTTATCAAACATCTTTTTGGCTCACCGGGTGGGACACTTGGTGCCATTAATTACCAAATGTGCAAGGTAAAGCTACTTTGCCATCGAAACCAATCAGACTTATCGATTTTGACTTAGTGATGATTCAACAACAACTTGCCGATGAAAATTTTCATGTGGTCATTCACACATCTTATAAGGTAACAACTGCGATGAAGACAATCGTGGGCGATTTGAAGAATGAAATGAAATCATGCATAGAAAACTTGCGAAAGGACATGTTTGGTAATTCAAGACTCAAAATAGAAACATCCACAAAATCCTACATTGCAAATCATCCATAGTCCTTCTATAGGAGTAGTTGAACCGTCACCTACAACTATTGTAACGGACTAGACCAACTTGCCCTTTTGCAGGTGGACTTTGGGGGGGGTAAGGCCACAGTTGAATCGAGTCAATCCAAACTTTAGCATGTTCAGGCTTGGCTCATCTAATAAACGAGCCCCTGAAACCAAGCTCAAGTCAGGTTTGTTAACTAAATGAGTCGAGCTCAGTCTTGTTTATATTTGACTCATTTATTAATCGAGCTAAAAATGAGTCTAAAAGACTGATCTTGTTAAAATTATGACTGTAATAACATCAAAAATGATTATACAAGATTAGTGGGGTGATTCCCAAAATAAATAAAAAAATAAAAATAAAAAATTAATTAATTAATTAATTAAATTTTAAAAAATATTAATTAAAATTTATTTTTATTTTTATTAATAAAAATATATTATTATTATTATTATTATTATTATATGTATATAACCACAATCCTCCTGAAGGTTCAAGAGGATTTCAAAGTAAAGGAAAAGGAGATACAGAGAGGAGATTCCTGTGCAGGACCAGCTCTCCCCCCACCCCAACTATTACTCTCTCCCTCCTCTCGTTCTCTCTCCCTCTCTCCTCAGTTACGTGACGGGTTCTCGCCTGATCGAAAATCGGAAAATACCGCTGGACACCATTCTCCGCTACTGTCATTTCTACCGGAACGGATAGGTGGTAGGAGCGGCGTAGGCATATCTCCTGGGGTAAGCCAATTTTGATTTTTTTTCTCAATTTCTTACAAATTATAAGCCCGATTGACGATCGGACACCACCACGAGAATTTAGGGATAATTCTCTACAAGTCTAGCGGGACAGATTTCTCGTCGGGTCGCCGTGGGTAAAACCTCAAATTTGGGATATGGGGGTTATTAAGGGGCTTATTTTTAATTAATTAGTATTAATTTAGAAACATTAAAATATTGAACATCTGGGGTTGAAGTAGGATTTCTGAAATTTAGGGTTCGGGTGAGCTCCGCGAGTGTAATTTCAAGACCCATAGACATAATTCAGGAAATTAAGTGGGACTGTTAAATGTTAGTTTAAATGTTAATTTGAGGTATATGAAACCTAGGAAAGGTTAGATGAGTATTATTTTGGGGAAATAAGTTAATTAATCTGGAGAAAATGTAAATTGTAGGAGTTGAGTTTCGGGCACCAAGGGCGTAGGATCTGAGTGTTAATGAGACTCTCAATAAGACATGTAAGGGGAATAAATTATAGCAGCATTTTTAGAATTACTGTTTAAATTAATATGTGAAAATGAGCATATGATATTTTGCCTAAAAGTTATTATGATATAAATATTAGATAAATTGTGTGGCATTTGAGTAATATTAAATTGAGATGTTTTGGAGTATGAAATTAATATATTATGAATATTAGATGAAAATTGTATAACACATGACATGTGTTGAAAAATGTGAAATATAGCGATGAGTATTTTCTAAGAAAATATTGAAATGAGAATGATTGATGTGATTAGTGGAAAATAATGAAATGTGGTATTTATATGTGAGTAGAAATTATTTGTATGAAAAATGAGATTTTACAAATTAATGATATGTGTATTTTGAGAAATATTGAAATACGTGAAACACGATATATATTATTATAAGATGATGAAATGTGCACAGAAAATGATAAGAACATTTATGTTGAAATGAATTGAGATATACTGATATAAGATTAATGATGTATATTGATATGGAAATATTAAAATGTGAAAATGAGAACGTGAATTCTGAAACATATATACTGATATATGATTGATGATATGTCAATACCGCATAATAATTGCGGGTAGGTGGTATTCCTTTCCTACTAATGTCGTTGGGGAGGTATGCTCAGTATGAAGATTGTGTGTGAAGTTCCTATTGATGCCGTTGGGAAGGTATGCTCAGTAGGGAGATTGTGTGTGTGAAGTTCCTACTGATGCCATTGAGGAAGCATGCTCAGTACGGAAATTGTGTGGTGAAGTTCCTACTAATGTCGTTGGGGAGGTATGCTCAGCATGAAAATTGTGTGGTAAAGTTCCTACTAATGCCGTTGGGGAGGTATGCTCAGTATGAAAATTGTGTGGTGAAGTTCCTACTGATGCCGTTGGGGAGGTATGTTCAGTATGGAAATTGTGTTGTGAGGTTTCTATTGATGCCGTTGGGGAGGTATACTCAGTATGAAAATCGTGAATGTGTTGAGAGTTGAAATTATGTGATCTATTGTATTATGTAAAGTACATAAATGTGAATTTATGTATACATAAATATGTAATGAGTTAGAATAGGAAATGATTATGATAAATGAAAGAGTGTGTGTTTTATAAAATAGATAATTGAGGCGTAGTGAAACTCTCTGCCTGAGGGCTTACTGAGTAAGGTGGGTGCCCTGATACGTATCAGATGTGGTCATTCCTGGCAGCATAATGTGTTAGGGCAGAGGGAAGTTACCTGTATAGGGGGGCAATCTTCCCTATTCTCAGGAACTTCACGGGTAAATATGTGTTGGAAATAATTGAATTTGAGAAATGATTTTAAAGCTTATAAAAGCTTGTGTTGTATATCTATATGATTATTAGAATATATTTATCAGTGTATTTTTCTAAGATGAAATGTTGATTTGGAAAGTAAAGAGTATTATAACTGAATTCATATGACCACACACTGTAAATAATTTATTCCTTCTTACTTAGATGTGTCTCACCTAAATTATCTAAATTTTTCAGGGAACAGGGATAGGTCAGGTGATAGAGCTCCATGACCATTGGGAGTTGAGACCCTGACACACAGAGTGAGTTTTGGACTAGGGGAGGTGTAATTCCCCTAGAGTTGAGTTGTTTTTGAGTATGAGATGGTGATGTACTTGTATATGTATGTTGATACTCTGGGTATTGTATTCTGGTTGTTAAGCATGCATTATCTTCCGCTGTTGGGTTTTATAAATAAAATGACTTTTTACCCGGTACCTAATGCGGGTCGGGTTGTATGAAAGGTAGTAGGGTTGTTCACGTGGCCGATTTATGGATGTTTCCAATGACGTGTAAATTATTTATTATTGTTTATAAAACAAATTGTACTAAAATCGGGGCGTCACAATGACCATATATTAATGAACTTTAAAATTAAATCTAAAATTTATTATTGAAATATAAAATTAATATTTTAATTTGTGTTTTACTACCTTATGTCATTGAAAATTTTTAAAAGACAAAAAACAATGTGAGTAGTTATTATTAAAAAGAAAATACTTTTAAATATATTTGTGTAAAATAATGTAAGTCTAAAATAAACTCTAAACCAAATATATAAATTAATGAGCCTCCTAAGAAGCAAATAGACAAGTTTATCCTACATACTAAAAGGTTACTAAAATTTACTTCATTAGTTAACTCCTAATTAAGTCTATTAAACACTCATATTATTTGAGTTTTTAAAGTTGCAAGCTAGTTAAACGAGCTACCTTACAAGCTTAACGTGCTAACTATTGTCTAGATCAAACTCAACTCGTTTACTTTTCAAACTCAAAATCTAAACTAAAGTTTGGCTCATTTATCTTGACGAACAAACTCAAATCGAGCCAAAAATCGAGTAGCTCACGAACAACTTGGCTTATTTACAACCTTGCTACAGGGCAAATGTGTAACGACCTGGCCCTTTACACGGACCCAGGTGTCACTCATTCATACATAATACCTATACATGTTCAAGATATGGAAACAACCCGCCCTAAATAGGGACATACGGGTGTAAAACATACATAATCATGATGTAAATGTCACGGAAAAATATAAACATCCATTGGGATTACTACTAGCCTTATACCAGAGTTCATTAATACCTTCACAATTTACATAAATTCAGACTTAGAATAATCGTCATATTACAACCCTCCAAAAAGGACTTTCATCAAGTTTAATACAAGATTTAGATGTTTACGTAAGCTAACCAAAATAACCTCCCCAGTCCCTTTATCTACTAGGATCGACACACAGACGGACCTGAAAACAAAGGTTGTAAGAGAGGGTGAGACACCTCTCAGTAAGGAAGAAGGAGTTACAACAGTGTGTGACTGCATACATGCATATTTTCATTTAACATTTGGAATGTAAATCAAATATTTTCAATACAGTTATGCATCAGGTATATCATTATTCATATTACAAAATTCTCACATCTTTCTTTCTACCATTTAATGATTTATCATATGACCAACAACAAAATATCCCTATAACCAGTTTTACCCCGTGGCTCGGGTTGTGCACTGATACCCGTCCAATGCCCTGTTCATGCAGACACTGCCGAGTACCTACATACGATCCGACTGCCTCCATTGGCCCAATATCAGCCAATGGTTTCACCCTGCTAGTCTACCATCTTGGTACCCACATCGTTTAATATGTGTGTTTGCACGTGTACATCTAGCTACGATATCGTGTCATATCATATAACAGTGGTTTCATTTCACCCTGCAAAGAAAGTATTTTTCAACCCTCCCGGGACTCTTAAGTTGTGGTTCCGTGTATCATAAATTCAATTTATACAAATATGATAACCTGCGCAATTCCAGTATTTTTCAAAAATTCACATAATAGCATTGGGTTCAAACCGGTGTCTTTCCACTCAGTTTACCCCTCTTTGTTTACTGATGCGGCTCGGAGTATCACCAGCCTCTGTTTAATCACATTATCAGTATAACAAATTTGGAACTTCGTTCCCATATCCTATATCAATAGTATAGAAAATCCATTCATTCCCATATCAACATATATCACACAAGTTTGATACAAAAACCCGCTAAATGATCGAAATTCAATATACATAGTTTAACTGAATAAATAAAGGATTCGAGCCTCTCCTACTAGTATAAACACAAATAAACAATGTTTGTAAAATTTGGAGATCACACGTCGAAATCCTTGTTTTTACCAAAAATCGTAAAATCGTCAAATCGGCATTTCTACTCGGTAGAATTTCACAAAAAAGCAGTTAAATCATACATAATAACGTAAACTAGCTTTTTAACGGTTTAGTTTTTCCAAATATGCTGTTGTAATCAAGTTCCCCTTACCTTATACTCGAAATGAAACTTCGTACGAAAACGGTCCAAATCGATAACCCGAGATCCCAAAAACCTAAAACCACATAACATAATCTTACTATCTTTTCTACTGCTATCCAAATATCCCATCAAAACTAGGATCAGATTCCTACCTCGATTTTTAGGAAAACCCGAAACTCTCCGAAACGACTATCCGATCCATTAAAAGTGTGGATTTTTCTCTTCTGATCATGCAGCACTCTCCGTTTTTAGAAACGGACGATGAACAGTGAAGAATCCTAGAGAGAGAGAGAGAGAGAGAGAGCTTTTTGAATGAAACTTAGCCCTTAAGCAACTCACATGGGATATTTATAGGACCTTTGACCCGGTCCACTTCGTCGATGAGGCGGCATTTTCGTTGACGAAAACACCACAAAATTCGTAGACGGGGCCCTGAATTTCGTCGAGGATTTCCCGAGAACCCCCAAAACCTCTCGGCATTTTCTCGTCGATGAGGCTCTGAATTTCATCGATGAGGCTTTCAAGGAATTCATCGACGAATATGATCCTTCGTCGACGAATCCTGCTGGTGCAGGTTTGGGTCTCTACAAAATGTCATTAGCCCCACAATCTCCACTTAGTCGAAGCATCATCTATGATAATTTTGGTCAAACTCAGCAACATATAGGCAACAAGCTCTTGTTACAAAGAACATTAGCTATGAGAATGATCTATTGACCAATTCTAAAGAAAAAGATGAAAAGGTTGATCCCACCACCAACAGAAACTGTGGGGATTCCTTAGTGGCCGAATATACTAAAATGACTTGCCTTACTTATCACGTGCCTAGGCGATCATCACAACCAAGCAATTGTTATTGTATCTTAAAAGATGCGTAGAGGTGACATGAACAATGCCGCCCCAAAGTTGTTCCATTTAATTGTACTTAATGATTATAAATGAGCAATCATAATGTTAAAATTTTTATTTATTTATTTTTATTTTACAATTTAGCCATGACAATAGGTCGTATAATTTCCTAATCGGTCGAATATTCTGTAAACAATACTCAAATCATGTTTTGACCGATCAAGAGTGTAAGATAGAAAATAATTACTCGATACTAGATTTAGGCCAAGCCAAAGAATGATCTTCGCCTAACTTTAAATTTTCACTAGTGAATTAGTCAACCCCCAAATCAAGTTTGATATTATTTTTATTCTCCAGATTACTTTGGCCTTCATCATCGAAAGATTTAAGTCCTCAATCAAAAATAAGTTCTTGCATTCTTCATATTTGGCCGAGTCAAAATCCGTCTTCTACTCCTTCTTTGTCTCTCCTTATCTTTTCTAATCTTAGTCTTTTCACCTCCCTCTTTTCTTCCCTCTATGATTTTTATGATTTTAAGTATCTCTATCCTTACACTTTTGATGGTTGATTTTTATGATTTTTTTTTTATTTTTATGATTTTTTATGATTTTTAGTTGACGTAAACGGGTCCATTCACAACTAATCAACCATCTACCCATATAAATTCACACCATCACTTAAAAGGCATTTAATTTTTTATCAAAAAATTATTACTATAAAACAAATAAAAATGTGAAACTTTTTAAAAAAACATAACAAGTTAGGAAGTAAACAATGAATAACTCTTCCCAGATTTTACAATGGAATGTCTATTCATTTCTCATGTGTGATGAAATAATAAGGAATTTATAAGAAATAATTATTGTCAAATTTTTTTTATTTGCATTCCATCTTATTCCTAAGAATAGTTATTCCGTGAACCAAATGTAGCTTTACTTTTACCAAGGGTAAAAGAATATATTCTTCGTTCGTACTTCTAAACCAAAGGATAAAAGAAATTGGTGAACTCCTAGCTATTCTCTATTCCCATGTCCAATCTAAAGATGGCGTCCTCACTTAAGGGTAAAAGATCCAGATGAATCCTACTACTAAGTGAAGACCTATTCATGGTTCTTACTCGGGCACTATATTCTTGCACATTCGACCTCTAGCTTGGACATAGATGAGGAAATTTTTGGTCACTATCATCAAGTAAATAATTTTGTTGACAAATATAATGACGAATCTGTTAGCACCGAAGGAGTCCATGGATGGGTTTGATACAAATGGGTAAATAACAACTTGACCCAAAAGCTTAAGCTTATTAGGTCTTGAGCCCAACCATGTATATAAGCACTCATTATCCACTCAAATTTTTTAATGTGTGACAAACTCACAAGTGAAATACTCAACAGAATCAATCATAAATGTTAGTAGTAGACATTATGATTGATCAGTCGTAATTAGTGATAATAACCAAATAAATACAATTTAATTGAATTCTTGCAAGTGGCATGATCATCCATCCATATAAACCTAAGTTGCTGATCACCTTAAATCAAAACTCATGCACTCCCTACAAATGAGCGAACTTAGGCATAGAGAGGGCCTCATGGGCCGTCATCTTGAGACCCCAAGATGAGATCATAGATTATAAGGCACTGTTGAGACCATAGACTCTTTATCCTAAAATTAAAAAAAAAAAAACATTACCCCCGGGCGATGGCTCGGGTGGCAAGGGCGACCCGGCTGAGCCTGTGACCCAGGTTAGCTGCTCGGGATCGATTCCTGCTGCCTTAAGCAATCCCGATTTATCTCCCTGCAGGGTCTTGGGGTGGGTTCTGTGGGGCGTGGGGATTAGTCTCGGCTGTAATGCATCCCAGGATAATCTGGTAGATGCTGGCTGGGGACACCCGAATGATATCCAAAAAAAAAAAACATTAGTTTAACTAAAGCCTAAAGGTGAGGGATGAGGTCCAATCTATGGGCAGTATTAAAGCATTGAAAGCTACTGTAGATGGCCTATGGGCTACGGGCTATAAGCTATGCTTATCCAAAATCCACACAGGCTGTGTGGTGTCATTTTGAATGCATCTAACTTGCGTTTAATCATTTATTTCACCACACGTATTGCAAGTCAACTGCCTTATCCTCTTATTCTTATTTCTTAACCGACCAAACACAGTACCCACCCCACCCCATCTCTTATCATGATCTCCCTTATTAGATAATGGATTTTGTCTGCCCTAATTTTGCATATGACTTTTAAAGATGGTAATTTTGGATCTTATCAAACCAAGTAATTAACAGTTTGACATTGAGTTTAGTCAAAGTAATTAATGTTCGTCACTTAACTATTATAAGAAACAATAAGTATAAATTTTCAAATTAAGATAATTTGAGATTGTGTTTAGTCAAAGTAATTTATTTCGTCACTTAACTATTATAAGAAACGATTAAATATGAATTTTCAAATTAAGATAATTTGAAATTGAGTTTAGTGAAAGTAATTAATTTCGTCACTTAACTATTATAAGAAACGATAAGTATGAATTTTCAAATTAAGATAAATCGGATTTTGAGAGAGTTAAGAGTAGAATGGGATAGATTAAAGAGAGATTTAATCATTTTGGTTGCTGCAACCATTCAACAATGTCGAATTTTGACCTAAGGGTTTCCTATACGGCATCTCCTAGGTCAAAAAGGTAAGCAAAATGTGCACCATAGGGCCATGTGGTCCATACCAATTGACTCCAAGGCAGCAAAGTATGTTACATCCACAAAATACATGGTGAGAAAGGGAAACACAATAAACTTGTACACGTAAACTTTGTCAGGGCACAAAACATGGGTGCGGTGTTTGATATCCGAATAACAGAGAAATTTGTGTTAGTTTGTTATATGAAATAAATATATTAGTTAGGTGAATTTACGTGCCACGATATATTTTAAATTAATTATATTTTGTCATGTGTGACATGAAGAATTCAATTATGGAAGGATTCATTTATTTAGTACTGGTACCGACGGGCCAAATGACAAATATACGGAATATATTTAATAATTTTTTTATTATATGAGGTGTTATTAAAGTTAGAAAATAAATAAAACCTTTGACATGGCATCAACAGTGGGTGCCTTGAAATATGAAAATAGATTACTATGTCATAGCTTTATTGGGGCAAAGGAGCCTAGATGGTGACCTCAGTTTCGACCCAACAATAAAGGTAGTGATGACTCAGATCTGGATGTCTTCAAATTTAAACCTTATCCTCTTTCCTAGTAGAATGGGAAAGCTCAGAAAAACAAAAAATAATAATAATAAAAATAATAAAAAAATTGAAGCCATAAGAAAATGATAATGACAAAACTCAGGATAAAGTAGAATATAAGAAACAGTGTGACAAGAAGTAAACAAGTCACATTCCCTGCTGTCAAGTATTATCATCAATACTTCTTTAACTTTTCTTCTAAAACATTTTAAAATTAATTGAGCCTGGCATGCTGCATGTGACATTTATATATAGCTCTTCAAACAGAACCTTGGAGAATTTATATGTATACAAAGTCCTCCCAAGACTCCAAGGTCTCCTCCTCAACACCATCACCTCCATCATTTGCTTCTCCTTCTCCTTCTTCTTCTTCTTCTTCTTCTTCTTCTTCTTCTTCTTCTTCTTCTTCTTATAATTTATTAAGATCTGAGAAGCAACATGGGTGAAGGAGCAAAGCAAGTTTTTCAAGGCTTCTCAGTTGCTAAAGAAACCCAGAATGGTCCTTGGGTGATCATGGAAGCTGCAGGTGACGATAATGATATGAGCCATTCTGCATCCAATGGATCATCCTTTGAAGATTCCTCCAGCACTGTTGAATCATCATCTTCATCAGACCTGGTAGAGGATGCATCTTCTTCTTCATCATCATCTTCTTCTTCTTCATCCCTTTCAAATGGGCCTCTCTATGAACTTTCTGAGCTCATGGCCAATCTTCCCATCAAGTAATTAAGCAATCTTGAAAATTTTCTTTTCATTTTATTTTCTGGGTAGGTCTAAAAGCCCAATAACTAAAATTTTATTGTTTGGATCTATGCAGGAGAGGTCTTTCTATGTACTTCCAAGGAAAATCCCAGTCTTTTACATCATTAGCAAGCGTGAAGAGCATAGAAGATTTGACAAAGAGAGTCCACCCTTGCAGGAAGAAAATGAAAACATGCAAGAGCTATGGAGGGGGTTTGGCCATGGATGGCCACAAGTTGCATTCTCCAAAGCCTGTCATATCAAAGAAATCTTCTTCAAAGGGATTTGTTTCTTCTTCCTCTCCTCCTCCTCTAGGTAATAAGGGTTCAAATATTGTAGTGGGCGGTTGTAGGCCTCCAATCAGTGCACACAGGAGTTAGTTTGTATACCTTAAACCCTAAAATTGCTTGTTTTTTTTTTGTTTTTTGTTTCCCTTCCCAAATTTGTTTGGAAATAGATTAAATGACAAACCAAATATTGAGTTTTTATCTAGAACCTTTCACGATTTCAATTTTCTTTCCTATTCGTCTCCATATATGCATTACAATTAATTTGTTAAAATGTGTGTGTGTGTGTGTGTGTGTGTGTGTGTGTGTGTGTGTGTGTGGGAGGGAGAGAGAGATAGAGATGAGAAAATCAGAATTTTCTGGCAAAAGGGTAAGCATGCACCTTACAACTTACAAGTGAGTTCATCAAGAACTTGCCATCCAAGCTGAACAAATGGCACCAGCCAAGCTGCAAACTAGAACACATTCTAGGACATTAAGCACTCCAAATCAAGTCATTCCAGGATTATTTTTTTTTCTTTTTTCTGGTCAACAGTTTAGGACATTAGAAAATTCAAACATAACTAAAAACACACACCATTTATCACAGCCAACAATATTGAGCATGATATAATCAAAGCAGCAAGGTAAATACTATTGTTCCTTATTTTGTTTTTTTCTTTTTCTTTTCAATTAAATGTACATGTATCCAATTCTCATGTGAAATATCGTCTCCATTTCAACTTAAATTTAAGACCTTTCTTCTTTATTAAAAAAGAAAATTAGAAAAATAAAGATGTGGCGTGAGGAGTCTGCAGAAATATTGATGAGAACAGATCACAAAGAAGATTAAGGTACTTTGGTCTGCCATTGGCTGTCCCATGGAAATTAAACTGCCCCCTCTTTTTTGGCGCAGCAATGGGAATGGAAGGTACAAAAGTAGAAAACCATCAGGAAGGGGGAGTAGTGCTTTTACACTTTTAGGGCAAATTCAGAACAATGCTTTTCCAGTTTTGTAATGGTGCCCGCTGTTTCCTTGCAATTTCCCATTGTGGGGATGAAGTAGAAAGCAGCAGCATGAGTATTTGGAGCAACATTACAAATTTTTATGCATCACACAAACGCTCCCTCCCCCTTATCGTCGCAATTCTGTTTGCTAGCATGTCAAACAATTTTAAGGAATCCATTTTTGATAATATCTTATATTAAGAGAAAATACAATAAAAAATAATTCTTTTTTCTTTCCTTTTTTTCAAACAAAATTATTGATACAAACAAACCCATAGGTTATGTTTGGTTTGTGGAATACCTTTATGAGAAGTCAAACAACAGCAGCAGCAAGCAGTTAGTTCGTGCCAGCAGTTAGTTTGCGCGAGTCCAGGCAAGTCAGCAAGCTTCAAACGGAAAATTTGTTATGTATTCAAGATTCATACATGAATCTGTTATAGCTGTTTAACTGAAAGTGTATATATATATACAGTTGTATAGTTATTGTTTTCAATGAATGAAATCAGTTGATTTCTCATATGGTATCAAAGCTCCATATTCTCCATTATCATCTTCTTCTTCTTTGATTTTTTTTTTCTCAAGATTTTCACTTTGTTGTGTTCTACAAGCTTCTCAAGCTTCTTCAATGACAGAAACAGTAGCAGCCAATGCTTCCAACATAGAGGCTTCATCTTCTTTACAAGATTCATATAATTTCAGTGATCCTCTGTTCTTGCATCCTGGAGAAATTCTCACTTCTCAACCATTGATTGGGGGAGAAAATTATCCTTGGACAAGATCAGTAAGGAAATCTCTAATTGCCAAAAACAAGTTAGGATTTATTTATGGATCTTTAACCATATCTTCACCATTGGTGAATTCTCCAAATGTTGTTCAAGCATGGGTTCGTGCTGATAATATGGTAGGTACATGGATCATTAATTTTGTATCACCAAAGCTTCAAGGAAGCATTATCTATAGAGATACTGCTTTAGAAATTTGGACTAATCTTCGAGACACTTTCAGTCAAGGAAATGGGACCAAGATCTTCAATATTCAGAGCAAATTGCTGAGATTCATCAGGGAGAGCAGTCACTCACTGATTATTTCACTTAGCTCAAGATCTTGTGGGATCAATTACAGAATTTGAATCCATTTCCTCAGTGTACTTGTGGTCAGTGTGTGTGTGGGATCAATCAAAAGTTATAGAATCTTCAAGCCAAGGAGTCCACCATGAAATTTCTCATGGGAGTGAATGATGTTTTCTCTCAAGTAAAAACTCAAATTTTGTTGATGGATCCTTTGCCTTCTGTCGATAAGGTTCATTCTTTGTTCATTCAAGAAGAAATGCAGAGGTCTGTGCATAATATTGTTAGAGTTGAATCCACTGCTCTAGCAACCAAGAACTCAAAAACTAATATTAAAGGCAAAGAAAGGCCTTAATGTACTCACTGTCGAAAGTTAGGCCACACAATGGACAAATGCTATAAGCTACATGGTTTCCCACTAGGATTCAAGTTCAAGAACAATAAAAATGTCACTGCTCATCAAGTTTCGTCTAATATTGAACTCATTCAAATGAATAATTCTACTGGAATTACTGATTATGCCTCATCAAAGTCTGTATCTCAAGCTCCAGCTTTCACTCATGACCAATACCAACAACTTCTGACATTAATTGGTTCTTGTTCTACTCCACTAAAGATCAAGAACTTCATGTTGCTAATGTTGTGTCTTGTCCATCAAATGTTGTTGTAGGTAACTACAAGCATTCAGTTTTTTCTGCTAAAGCTGTTAATAGACAAGGTTACGATCCTCATGCATGGCTTAATGATACTGGTGCAAGTGATCATATAGTGTGTTCCATTCAAATGTTAACTTCTTATACTGAGATTTCACATACTATGGTTAAAATGCCTAATGGGGAAGCAGCTGTTGTTACACACATTGGCACTATTAAACTTTCTTCCCACATAATCCTTCATAATGTTCTTTGTGTACCCTCTTTTGCTTTTAATCTTTTATCAGTCAGTGCATTAACCAAATCTCAACCTATATGCTTTGTTTTTCTGTCACATTTTTGTTTTCTACAGGGCCTTACATGTTGGAGCACGATTGGAATGGGCAAAATGCATGATGGTTTGTACTTATTACAAGATTCGAGCCTTTCTCAAGCCACTGCATCTTTTTATGGTTTCTTTTCTAAGCAGAATCTCAAGGCTTTCTCTATTATTTGCTCTTCTTCTCTTTCTTCAAATGTGTTTTCACTTTGGCATTCAAGGCTTGGGCACCCTTCTGATGTAAAAATTCATTCTTTGGGTAGAGTTTTACCTTTTCTTAAGAATTGTTGTAATAAACTTTGTAATGTTTGTCCTTTGGCAAAACAGAAAAGAATTCATTTTCCTTTCAATAATAATAAATGTGCTTATCCTTTTGATCTTGTTCATATGGATGTTTGGGGTCCTTTTTTTGTTTTAACCTCTAATGGTCACAAATACTTTCTCACTATTGTTGATGATGCTTCTAGAGCAACTTGGGTGTTTTTCTAGGATATCCCTTCAATGTCAAGGGTTATAAACTCTTTGATCTTGATTCTCATACAATTTTTTTGTCTAGGGATGTTGTGTTTCATGAGTCAAGTTTTCCTTTTGCTTCAAACAACACTTCTAAATGTGACAATCTTATTCCTTTACCTATTTTTCCTTTATTCCTTATTCTGAGTCTCCAGTTGTCTCTTCTTCTTCTTTACCTATTTCTAATGACACCATTGCTCAAATTCATCAAGATTTTGATGACAATATTCATGATTTTCCTGATACACATGGTGTTTCTGATACATCTGATGAGCCCATTATTCTTAGAAGGTCTACCAGGAATACTAAACCACCATCTTACCTTGAGGCTTATCACTATAATCAAGTCACATCAGCTGCCATTCCAAGATCTTCCATACATGCTTTAGGTACTTCTCATCCCATTCAATCTTATTTGTCTTACAATAACCTGTCTCCTTCATATAAATTTTTTTGTTGTGCCATCTCTTCCATTTTTGAACCCATTTTTTATCACCAAGCTGTTGGTAACCCCAAGTGGCAAGCTGCCATGGATGCTGAGATTTCAGCCTTGGAAGCTAATAATACTTGGACTATTACTTCCTTGCCACCTGGTAAGAAGCCCATTGGTTGTAAGTGGGTATATAAAGTGAAATACAAATCAGATGGTTCAGTTGAGAGGTATAAGGCCAAGTTGGTTGCCAAGGGCTTCACCCAAAAGGAGGGACTAGATTACATTGATACTTTCTCACTAATTGCTAAGATGGTCTCCGTCAAAGCTATACTTGTTGTGGCTACTGTGAAAGGCTGGTTTCTCAGCCAACTTGATGTAAATAATGCATTTCTTCATGGAGATTTGAATGAAGGGGTTTACATGTCTTTTCCACTAGGTTTTCACAATAAGGGGGAGCAATCTCAGGTTATTCAAAGCCAGGGGGAGCAGCCTCAATTGGTTTGTAAACTCAATAAATCACTCTATGGTTTTAAGCAGACTTCTAGAATGTGGTTTTCTAAGTTCTCAACTGCCTTAATTGATCTTGGTTTTGTTCAATACAAGGTTGATTACTCTTTATTCACTAGGCAACAAGGAGATTCATTTATTGTGTTGTTGGTTCATGTTGATGATGTTCTAATTGCAAGCAATGATCAAAAGGGAGTTAAGGAGTTTAAAGTTTTGTTAAATCAGAAGTTCAAGTTGAAAGATTTAGGGACTTTGAGGTATTTTCTTGGTTTGGAGGTAGCAAGAACAACCAAGGGCATTTTCTTGTGTCAAAGGAAGTATGCTCTAGAAATTTTGGAAGATGTTGGCCTACTAGGATGCAAACTAGCCAAAGTTCCTATGGATCCTACTTTGAAACTTAGCCAACATGAAGGTGATGTGTTAAATGATCCAAGTCAATATAGAAGATTAGTTGGCATGTTATTATACTTAACTATTACTAGGCCTGACATTACATTTGTTGTTCACAAGCTCAGTCAGTTCATGGCAAAACCTAGAAAGCTTCATTATGCAGCTGCTCTTAAGGTACTTCATTATATTAAAAATGAACCAGGGAAAGGAGTATTTTTTCTGCAAAATCAAAACTCCATGTCAAGGGTTTCAGTGATGCAGATTGGGCATCATGCTCAGACACAAGATGATCTGTTACAGGATATTACATCTTTCTTGGAGATTCATTGATTTCTTGGAAATCAAAGAAACAAATTACCATGTCAAGGTCTTCAGCTGAGGCAGAGTACAGAGCTATAGCTGTAGCAACTTGTGAAATTGTGTGAATTCTTTATTTGCTAAAAGACTTGCAGATTAGGCATGATAGAGAAGCAATGTTGTTTTGTGACAGCCAATCAGCTTTGCACATAGGGTCCAATCTAGTTTTCCATGAAAGGACCAAACATATAGAGATTGATTGTCACATTGTAAGGGACAAGGTGTTGGCTAAGGTGGTTAAACTGAATCATGTAAGAACTCATTGTCAATTGGCAGATTTGTTAACTACAGCATTGGATTATAAACAATTTTCAGAATTACTATCCAAGATGGGAATGTTTAACATATGTTCGTCATTAGTCCATCTTGAGGGGGAGTATGTGAAGTCAGACAACAGCAGCAGCAGTTAGACAAGTCAGCATGCTTCAAACAGAAAATCTGTTATGTATTCAAGATTCATACATGAATCTGTTATAGCTATTAAGCTGAAAGTATATATATATATATATATATACAGTTGTATAGTTATCGTCTTCAATGAATGAAATCAGTTTTTTTATCCAGATTGATTTCTCATAACCTTCTCGCAAGAATGGATTAGTTTTAGTAAGCTAGTTACAATTAATTTTATAAGAAATTATGTTGTTACTATAAAAGTAAATAATAATGTGAAATATTCTATGAATCCATGATAAATAATAGATAAGGAATAATTATTCTCAATTTCATCATGGGAATGTGTATTATTTTCTTATTACATGTTAATTTTTATCATGAGACGTCTATTTCTTTATTATTACATATTGAATGAAATAATTAGGAATATATAAGGAATTACTATTCTCTTTATTTCTAAAATTTAAAATACATTTCATCTTATTCCAAGGAATAACTATTCCGCTGAACCAAACAAGTCCTTAGTTCTTACATAGTGAAAAATATGATTTTCTATAGTTGTCTTAATTATTTTTTCAATAACTTTTCTCCACAACCCAATGGATAAAATTATCTCACTCATCAAATTACTAGGGCTAACGATACTTTGGTCAATAAATTTTCTACCCAAAAAAAAAAGAATTTTTCTCTCAGGGTTATGGTAAATTTCTTTTATCTTGTACATTTAAATTGTCATTATCAAACCTAAAATTATAACAATCAAAAAATTTTCTTTGGAGATATTAATATGATGTTTCCAAATTTAAATTTGTATTGAATGAAAACACAGTTTTTTAAGTATGTTTTGTTTAAATCCACATGTCAAAATCCTAACACCTTACTCCAAATTACAAAAAAAAAAAAATGGTATAAATAAATTCAATGACCCACAGTTCATTTAACTCAATTTCTCAAAATTCCTTACCACAATTCTTGAAGCCCAAATGAACTCACAAAAATGGTATGGGCTCATCCCACAGCATTAGTGGAATTTGATGCAATTAATGTAGTGAATATTGTACAATTATTGTGCTCCGCAAGATTTGACCACGGGCTATGAGAATTAATAAAAATAATTATTAATATTTTAAATTTATATTACTTTAGCTTATACTAAAAATTATTATTTTATTCAAAAACTAAAATAAAAACTTTGTTTTAATCAAGTTATTAATTTATTCTAATTTTAAAAATATTAACCAAACAAATTGCTAATTTTCAATTATAAATGCTTTTTTTTTTATTTTTTTTAACTTTTATTTTTATAATTTTTAACGGTAACACCCAACTGGCCCCTAAGATATCAAAGGTTGGCAAACCACTAGAGAATCTGAGTAATACATTTTACAGCCAGAGAATCAACAATCATTTTAATGAAAAGTTCCTCAAAAGGCATTTTTACAAGTTATTTATGCACCAGCCAAACACAACCTTCATAATTGAAGGAAAATGGGAATCTACCAACATTGCATGATTAATATCAGACGCCATTAGTTAGGCAAAACCCGAATCTTGAAGTATAAGCTTTGGAACTAACGCCTATGCTATTGCCAACAGGACAACACCACTCATATAGGCCACTTTTTACCTTCAACATTGCCTTTCACTTCATTTAAAAAGAAAGCTAGTTCCATCCAAATTACAACTCTTCAGGCAAAATAACAAACACAAACAAAATGTTTTAACATCTGAGCTGATTTTAGATTTCTTGACCAAAATTTCGACCAAAAAATGCAGATAATGGGAATTCCATACACAATATAGTCATCATGCCGAAACGAAGTATTATTATTATTATTTTTTTTTAAAAGGCTATAAAATTCTTCTAAAAAAGAAAATGTTGCAGTGTTATATTTTGTAGACAGGTACAACTCCAAGGAGGTAGAAACATTTTCTCATGACCACAGCTGTTGCTTCACACAGCAGAAGTCTGCTCGTTTCCTCTGCTGACCCAACAACCTGCATCATGTTTCAAAACAGCATACAGGTGGTTCAGAATACTGTAGTAACTGGGTCCCATAAAAACTACCATCTTTTCCAATTACATCTCACAAGGTGAAGACTTGTAACTTGAAAAACTAGACGATTAAAATCAGGGAAAAGAAAAAGGAAAATCAAGGACTCCCAAATGTAATACTTTGTTTCACAAATAGAAATTAAAAACACAGGCACAAGCAACATTTGCTGTGGTGATTTAAATAGATACTAATGAAAAGTTTAGCTACTCAATTTTCTCATGGCGCATGTGTCGACACCAGATTCCAGTCTAGGGGTGTGCCGATGAATGGGAGAGGGTATTGCATGGCAAACCCCCAAAAAAGAAGGTAAGACAAGGGCAGATTAGACTAAGAAAACACAATAGTTGAAAATATGGAGTCACCACCTTTGTTATTCTTTTTTGTTCAGGGGAAATAAAAGTAAAAATCCCAAGAGGTCTGAGACACAGAGAACAAAGGTTCTAGAGTATATTTGTGTGTAAGGAAGGTCGTCGACTAATCATTCTAAGGAGGGATTCGTCAACCAATACGTTATCAACACCCGCTCTAAGAACGATTATCAATGTATGTGTGTGCATGTGTATGTGCCCTAACTAAGAATATAAAAAAGAAAAGAAAGGTGGTCCCCCTTTTGGGGCATTCAGTGAAGCATTACTGTCCAAGAGCCCAAATAATAGGAATTAAAAGCTCTAACATGCTCTTATTTGAGAAAAGGGTTGGCCTCGGGTAATCCTAAATTTTTGAAAACTTAAAGTAAAAAAAGAAAATGATGAAAAATGTTTTGATTGATTGTCATGAACAAATTCAAAGATGACCCTTTCCTTCGAAAGTTAGGATTAAGGGGAAGAAGTCAACATTAAAATGCCTCAATCAAGGCTAGATGAGGTACATGAGATTTTTTTATTATTAGATTAATGGAGAATGTGGTCAGGTCATTGATTGAAGTTAGAGAGTTTAATGTTGATGATATTAAAAATCTCCTTTTGGTAATTAGGGTTTAAATGTGATTGAAATCAATCATTGATGAAAGGTTTGTAAAAATCTCCTAAATACTTATCAGGCTTTGAATGATTGTAGTCAATCAATTAAGGAGAACTTTGAAAATTCTTTTACATGGCAATCAAAGTCTAATGATGATTATATCCAATCCTTAAATGAGATTCGAAAAATTTCCTAACTGCAAATCAAAATTTGATTGAAGGCAATCCTTAATGAGAGGTTTAAAAATCTTTTGATTGTTAGTTAGGATTTTAATGATTGATTGGAATCAACCCTTAAATATGATATTTGAAAATCTTCTGATTGCCAATTAGGGTTTTTATGATTGATTGGAGTCGACCCTTACAAGGAGAGATTTGAAAATCTCTTCAAATCTCTTGATTGTCAACCAAGGTTTTAATGATTAATTAGAGTCAACCCTTTAATGAGAGATTTTAAAATCTCATGATTGTCAATAAGGGTTTTAATGATTAATTTTAGTCAACCCTTTAATGGGAGATTTGAAAATCTCTTGATTGTCAATCGTGGTTTTAATGATTGAGTCTCTTTGATTGGGCAATCATTCATTATAAAGATGATTACAGAATTTCAAAAAAGGAAGTTTCCTTTTAAGAAGAGATGCTTGACAAATCAGGGAAGTTTTTGAAAATCTTACTAAATTCATCATCGATCATAAAAAGAAACAATTTGGATCTTTTTGAAAGAAAGGATCTCTTGAGAATATGAATTCCAAATTTGCCCTTAGAATCTCAGTCTTGTGGTGCAAGCACCGGCCCCCATTCATCCATATGGGCTAAGGGAGAGCCCTTGTCCCTGCCTAGGGTTA
The DNA here is from genome assembly GCF_029873635.1 of Malania oleifera. Classification (NCBI taxonomy): domain Eukaryota; kingdom Viridiplantae; phylum Streptophyta; class Magnoliopsida; order Santalales; family Ximeniaceae; genus Malania; species Malania oleifera. The sequence continues at coordinate 90,110,506 of NC_080422.1, forward strand.
AGAAGGAAGAGGTCACCATACAGTGAAGTCTTCCCTATCATCCCATCATTAGCTGGGTTGAGGTATTTAGAGAGGCAAATATATAGATGACTAAGATGAATTACCCCAGACGGCGATCTAGAAGTCGACTTGTTAGGAGAACCATCCGGGAAGTTTGACAGAGTATGAGTCAATTGAATATATACTAATCATCAATCACACAAGCTTCCAAATCATACTTAAGCCACGCAAATCATCATCAATGTATATCTTGATTATATTCAAACTTTAATGAGACCTTAAATCCAACATGAATAAGAGCTCCCCCCACCCCCCCCCCCCCCCCCCCCAAAAAAAAAATAAAAAATCAAATAATGAATCATTAAAACTCAATACAACCCCCACTTTTAGCCGAAGCCCCCTTTCCTCTTCACGATCTTGCAGTTGCTGTTGCATACAGCAGCACAGCTGCTGCCGCCACAAGCATCCTAGGATCGCAGCCCCTTGTTGACTACTACAAAGTCAACCCTACCAACTCTATCATCATAGCCTTTATGATGTCCTAACCCTTAACCGAACACAACTACAGTTGTTTCTACTCATGGCTGTTGTTGCTGCGAGTAAGCCCACAGATCGCAACCCCCTTTCTAGCCCTAGACAAACCTAGAGTACTCAGAGAAAGGTGGCTGATCAAACTAGAGGGAAGAAGACCGAACGAATCCCCTGTCAATTTTCCTTACCTTTGATACAATTTTTCTAAATCAGCATATATCATGTACTAGAGAAAAGAGTCAATGGTGGAGAAGTTGCCGTCCCTCTTTCATGAGAGCCTTGTACTCAATATCATTGATGAGGAAATTTATGCTCAAGGGGGCATCCGTCTCATGGATGAGTCCCTACCAAATTGAACTATTGTTATCTTTCTCAAAGCCTAATGGTCTTTCTATTTTTGTTTCTTTTTTTTTACCTTTGATTTCTTCCAACAGCATTGTCATCACGAGCTAAGCTTGTTCAGGACATTATGCTTGCCTGTAACCGCTTGTCTCGTGCGTTTGGGAAAGGTTTCCATCATATAAATACTAGTATAAAGTTATTTTCAGAGATAGTTTTTCCCCAGGCTAAAAAGGGGAGTATGACTCCTTAGTCATATTGATGTTTCCTAATGTCAGAGTGAGAATTGCATACAAAGCTCTTTAGGGGAGGATGAGCGTTCATCAACTTGTAAAACTCACTAGCTATTATCAACATGTTTAGCCTACTTGCCTCCCTCTCTAGACACACATTGTTAATGGAGGTGTTAACAATGAATTACGTTACTTCAATGTTTATTGCTTTAGTATCATTGCTTTCATAAGTTGCTTATTGCTTCCGCTTGTATTTGCTTGAATGACAATGAAAGTGTTTTGTTAGTGAGTTGTGGTAAACACTAGGTTGGCTAGTTAAACAAGAGCGCTTTAGCTAGCACCGTATGGTCCATTAACAAAGGTGTGAAATATTCGGCCCGTGACACCTAGTATCAAAGCTCGGTTAGTTGCTACGTGAATTCAGTTGCCTTTTGTTGTGAAATTGGTAAAGCTTTGGTAAATGACCATGCCAACTAATACCCAGAGAATTAATGTGCTAGAAGCACAGGCTGAGATGGCAGCCAACAATGTGGTTGTAGAGATGGCCCGACTAACGGAACGTGTTGACGAATTGGAGGGATCACAAAAGCATCAACAAAGTTCGATAGTGGAAATGTTAGAGGACTTTCACCACACTGTGGAGACCTTGCAAGCTCAAATAGCTTATCTAAGTGCAAACATGAATGTGATGTTCTTGCTATGGGAAACCCTAACACTTCAGGGTTTGGCAAGACCAAGGCGACGGAACCCATGAAGTATGGGGGTGTCTGTGATGCCAAGGAGCTGGAAAATTTCCTATTTAATATGGAGCAATACCTTCAAGCTTTAAGGACTGACTCAGAACAGGTGAAGTGGATACTACAACTATGTACTTGGTTGGTGACTCCAAATTATGGTGGCGTACTAAGTACAGTGAAAGTGTAGTGGATTGTTCGATAGATTTGAAGAGAGAGCTCAAGGCCCAATCTTTCCTGAGAATGTTGAGTACAATGCTAGGAGGAAGCTGAGAGACCTTAAGCATTTTGGGTCAATCAGAGAATACGTGAAATAATTTTCTACATTGATGTTGAATATCAAGGACATGTCAGAATAGGACAAGTTGTATTATTTTCTTGAGGGGTTGAAACCATGGACAAGGACAGAATTTCATATGCAAAGAGTTCAAAACTTTGCCTACTGCACAAGTTACCGAGAAACGCTTGACTAACTACGCTGGTGATAATACTACTTCGTCCAAAGAGAGTGGTGTAGGTGGAACAGCAGAAAGTCTTTCAAGAAGGACGAGCCCAAAAGTGGGGCAGTCGATTATAAGGCATCAACTTCAAAATAAGCTTCATCGTCTTGAGGGTTCAACACACCCATTGGAAAGGGTAAAATTTCATGCTAATTATGTCAAGGCCCTTGCAGAGTTGCTGAGTGCCCTCATAAGTCGTCACTCAATGCCTTACAAGCTTCCATCGCGGAGGGGACATTGGAGAGATGAGGAAAAGAATGATACTTCAAGGATGGGAGCAATGCAACTAGTGAACACATTGGAAAAGCAAGCAAAATCACCGAAATTTACACAAGTGAAAGGATTAATGTTTGTGAACTTGAGGATCAATGATAAGAGTATCCGTGCTATGGTGGACATTGGGACTACCCATAATTTTGATTCACATGCAGAAGTAGGAGGACTCAACTTATCCTTGGAGAAGGATTCAAGAAACATGAAAGCGGTGAAATATGTAGCTCAAGCTACTCTGGGAGTAGCCAAGCAAGTGACTGTGAAGCTTGGGCAATGGGCAGGTCATGCGAATTACACAATGGTGCCATTGGATGATTTCCAAGTCATTTTGGGAATGGAATTCCTAAGGGAAACTAAGGCAGTGTCGATGCCTTTTGTTGTTTTCCAATGTCCGATGGGAGATCACTTTTGCATGGTGCAAGCCATTGCAGAGAAAGGAGACGATGAGAAGTTCCTTTCAACCATGCAACTCAAGAAGGGACTGAGAAGGGGTGAGCAAACATATCTAGCCACAGTGGTAATAGAGAAGGAAGTAGGCCAAGAGCTGGTGCCTACGACCATCCAAGCTATGTTGGATGAGTACAAGGAGGTGATACTGGATAAGCTGCCTCACAACTTGCCTAGCAGAGTTGAGAAAACAACTTGATGATTTGTTAGAAGCGTGATATGTTTGCCCTTCCAAAGTACCGTTTGGAACGTACAAGAGTCGTAAGTTTAGTGAAGCGGAACAGAAGTACATAGATCAAGAGAAGGAGATGCTAGCGGAGATACATTGTCTCCATGTGTGGCAACATTACTTACTTGGGTCAAGGTTTGTCATGAAAACGGGTAACTCGGGTGTTAGTCACTTCTTCACACAGCCAAAGTTAACACCCAAGCAGGGTCGGTAGCAAGAATTCTTGGCAGAATTTGATTTCTCATTTGAGCACAAGGCGAGCTAACTAAACCAAGTTGCTGATGCACTGAGTAGGAAGGTCGAGATAGCAGCCTTGTAGATGGTTAGTGAGTACCGTTGCCACGACGATGCGGGAGCGCATCAAAGAAAATTTAGACAAAGATCCAGTTGCACAGAACCTCATGAAGCTAACCAAAGAGGGGAAAGCATGTCAGTTTTGGATGGAATACAAATTGCTGATGACCCATGGTAGCCGGATCTTTATGCCACGAGCTGGAAATCTGAGGAAGACACTGTTGAGAGAGTGTCATGATGCCACGTGGGCTGAACATCTAAGATGGCAGCACACTTTGGTATTACTGAAGCACAGGTATTATTGGCCGCACATGCGTGATGATGTGGTTGATTATACCCGAACTTATCTCACCTGCCAACAAGACAAGATGAAGCGGAAGAAGATTGCAGGGCTGCTAAAGGCCCTATCAATACCATCCAAACCACGGGAAAGTGTCTCACTGGACTTCATCACCAACCTACCTAGAGTGGGAGATGCAGGGTCTATACTTGTGGTTATAGACAGGTCTTTGAGGTACGGTACATTTATACCCGCACCAAAGTACTATTTGGAAAAGGAGACGGCACAACTATTCTTTAAGAATATTGTGAAGTATTGGGGTGTTCCCCAAGATATTGTCAGTGACTGAGACTCAAGATTCACCTGCAACTTCTGGACAGAACTTTTCAAAATCTTTGGTTCACAACTTGACATATGGACAGACAGAGATTCAACGGGCTACTAGAAGAGTACTTACGCCATTTCGTCAATATCAACCAAAAGAATTAGGTGCAACTACTTGATGCGACTCAGTTCTATTTTAATGCCCAAAAGAACTCAACAACCAATATGAGTCCTTTTGAGCTTGCTACAGGCCAGCAGCCATTGTTACCTCACACAGTGGACAAATCGTACAGAGGAAAGAGTCGTAGAGGGTACATCTTCACCAAAGAATGGAGACAGACTGCAGAGATTGTCTGAGCCTACCTGGAGAAAGCTTATAAACGGATGAAGTGGGCAGATCAGGGGAGAAGACCATAGTACTTCAACGTAGGTAACTTAGTGCTTGTTAAGCTAAATACTGAACAGATCAGGTCACTAGGAGAACGAGATAGGAGACTACTTTGTAAATATGAAGGATCAGTCCCCATCCCGGCCAAAGTTGAGAAGGCTTCTTACATAATTGACCCTCCGGCTTGGATGAAAGTGCATCATGTGTTTCAAGTAAGCTGCCTCAAGTCGTTCAACGCTAACGCCAAAGATCCCAGCAGAAGTCAGTCAACCAAAGCAGAATTGAAGACAGTGCAGCCCGACAGACGAGAAGTTGAAGACATCCTTGCAAACAGAGAGTTCACATCCTCAAGGAAAAAGTGACAGGAGTTCTTAGTGAGGTGCAAAGGTTATGATGACAAAGAAATCAAATGGGTTTCTATGAAAGATATGCAATTGTTCGTGGACAAAGTTGAAGTGTACCTAGCATTAAAGTCTACGAGGACGTCGACCACATAAGTGGGGAAGCGTCACGAGCCAAGCTTGTTCAGGGCATTATGCTTGCCTATGACAGCTTGTCACGTTTGGGATGGGTTTCCATCATGTAAGTACTAGTGTAGAGTTATTTTCAGAGATAGTTTTTCCCTAGGTTAAAAAAGCGAGTATGACTCCCTGGTCATATTGATGTTTTTTAGTGCCAAAGTGAGAATAACATAGAAAGCTCTTTAGGGGAGGGTGAGTGTTCAGTAACTTGTAAAACTCACTAGCAATTGTCAACGTGTTTGCCCTACTTGCCTCCCTCGCTAAACACACATTGTTAATGGAGGTGTTGATAATGAACTACGCTGCTTCAATGTTTACCGCTTAAGTGTCATTGCTTTCATAAGTTGCTTATTGTTTCTGCTTATATCTACTTGAATGACAATGAAAGTGTTTTGTTGGTGAATTGTGGTAAATGCTAGGCTAGCCAGTTAAACAAGAGGGCATTAGCTAGCGCCGCATGGTCCATTCACAAAGGTGTAAAATATTCGACTCGTGACACCTATGACTGTTGGAGGTACTTTTTGTAAACAGGTCCGTTTCAAATAAATGTTGCTTTACACTTTTTCTTCCACTCGTGTGCATTTGTTGGTATTTGCTTTCTTGTGAATGAAAAAAAAAACAAAATTATTGCAAAATCAACCGACTCAGGTACAAGATAGCAATAATTGTAAAATTTCCCATTAATTCATCCCACGAAGGGTGAGTAAGAAGAAGGTTTGTCAGCTAAACTTCTAAGTTAATCGAGCAGGAGACCACTAAAATACAATCACATAAGGAAATCATAGAGACCACAAATGTTGGAACCAAGGATACCCCACAAGAATTGAAAATTGGAGCCATAAAGGATGGCCAATTGAGAAAAAATTTAATCTCGCTACTTAAAGATTTTAAGGATGTGTTCGCTTTGTCATATTAGGATATGTCAGGTTTAGCTTTGGACATAATGGTTCACTACATACGCATCAAGTCAGGATGTAAACCTATGCGACAAAAGCTCGGGCGGATGAAACCGAAGTGGCAAATAAAGATAAGAGATTAGGTTAAGAAACAATTAGATGCAGGATTTTTGAAGGTCTCCCATTATTCGAAGTGGATTGTCAACAATGTCCCTATATCCAAGAAGGATGGGAACGTGTGTGTTGAATGTAGGGTCCTTAACAAAAATAGCCCCAAGGACAACTTCTCACTCCCATATATCGATGTGCTAGTAGACAACACAGTCAGCCATGGTATGTTCTCATTAATGGATGAATTTTTAGGGTATAATCAGATGAAGACGGTGGAGGAGGATAAAGGGAAAACAACGTTTATCATACAATGGAGCACCTTTTGTTATAGGATTATGTTGTTCGGGTTAAGGAATTGGGGGCCACATTCCAAAGGGTCATAGTCACTCTGTTTCATGACATAATGCACAAGGAGCTAGAAGTCTATGTGAATGGCACGATCGAAATGTCAAAAGATGAGGAAGATTATATTATGGTTTTAAGGAAATTATTCGAGTGGTCGAGGAAGTACAAATTAAGGTTCAATCCGACCAAGTGTACTTTCAAAGCTAAGTCAGGAAAATTGTTGGGATTCGTGGCTAGCCAAAAGGGAATAGAAGTGGATCCGGCCAAGATTGAGACCATTGAGCAAATATAACCGCCTACCACTCAGAAGCACATTCGAGGTTTTCTGGGTAGGTTGAATTACATTGCACGATTCATTTCCCAGTTAACAGTGACTTGCGAGCCCATATTCAGATTACTAAAGAAGAATAATCCCGAGAGATTGGATGAATAGTGTCAAGAAGCTTTTCAAAGGATTAAGTAGTATATGAAGAAACCTCCGATCTTGAAGCCTCCAATCCCAAGGAGACCTTTAATAGTTAATACTATACTTGATAGCATTAGAAGAATTCATTGGGGTGTGTGCTATGCCGATATGATGAGTCAGGGAAGAAAGAATCAGTCACCTATTATCTGAGCAAAAAGTTCAATAAAGCAGAAGCGAACTACTCGTCAATAGAAAAGACTTGTTGTGCCCTAGCATGGGTGGCCCATTGGCTGAGGCAATATATGTTTTATCACACTACATGGTTGATATCCAAGATCTGATAAAGCATGTATTGTCTCAACTGATGAACCGCCCATGCCAGGTCAAAACAAGTCTTTTTTACTGACAAGTAGTTTGCTTCTGCCTGATTGAACTTCTTGCTTAAATAATAAATGTCTAAATCTTTATTCCTTGACTCATCATGTTGTCATAACACACACCTCATGGATTATTTAATACTGTCAAATATAGTATTAAAGGTCTCCCTGGGACTGGGGCTTCAAGATTGTGAGTTTCTTCAGATACTACTTAATCCTCTCAAAAGCCTCTTGGCACTCTCCATCCTATCTCTCGAGATTATTCTTCTTCAGTAATTTGAATATGGGCTTGCAAGTCGTCGTTAATTGGGAAATGAGTCGTGCAATGCAATTCAACCTTCCCACAAAACCTCAAATTTGCTTCTGACTAGTAGGTGGTTCCATTTGCTCAATGGCCTCAATCTTGGCTGAATCCACTTCTATTTCCTTCTAACCATGAATCCCAACAATTTTCCTAACTAAGCTCCGAAGGTACACTAAGCTAGATTGAGCCTTAATTTGTACTTCCTCAACCTCTCAAATTATTTCCTAAGAACCACAATATGATCTTCCACGTCTTTTGACTTTGCTATCATGTCATCCACATAGACTTCTAGCTCCTTGTGAATCATGACATGAAACAAAATGACCATGGCCCTTTGGTATGTAGCCCCCACATTCCTCAACCCGGACAGCATAACCTTATAAAAAAAGGTGTCCCATTGTGTCATAAACATTGTTTTCCCTTTATCCTCCTCAGCCATCTTTATCTAACAATATCCTGAAAATCCATCCATGATTTCCCTTTATCCTCCTCAGCCATCTTTATCTAACAATATCCTGAAAATCCATCCATGAATGAGAACATACCATGGTCAGCCATGTTGTCTACTAACACATTGATGTGTGGGATTAGGAAATTGTCCTTGGGGCTAGTTATGTTAATGTCCCTACAATCGACACACATCTTAACCTTCTCATCCTTCTTGGGTACAGGGACAATGTTGACAAGCCACTCTGAATAATGGGAGACCTCTAGAAACCTTGTGTCAAACTGTTTCTTAACCTCATCCCTCATCTTCATTTGCCATTCCAGCCTCCTAAGCTTCTGTTGCACAAATTTACATCCCGACTTAATGGGTATCAAGTGAACCACTATGTCTGAATCTAAACCTAGCATATCTTGAGATAACCAAGCAAACACATCCTTAAATTCTTTGAGCAAGGAGATTAACTTTTCCCTCAACTGATTACCAATTTTCAAGTCTTAGGGGTGTCCTTGGTTCCCACATTTATGGTCTCTGTGATTTCCTCATGAGGTTGTACTTGTATTGTATCTTTGTGTCCTCCTGCTCGATTAACTCAGAAGTTCAGCTAACAAACTTACTTGCTCCTCACCCTCCATGGAATGAATTAATGGGGAATTTTGCAATTATTGCCATCTTGTATCTAAATCGATTGATTTTGCAATGTTACCATTTTTTTTCATTCACACAAGAAAGCAAATAACAGCAATTGAACACAAGCGAAAGAAAAAGTGTAAAACAACATTTATTTGAAATGGACTTGTTTACAAAAAGTACCTCCAACAGTCACAAGCAAGCAATGCTGTTGGAAGCCAAAGAAAAAAAAACAAAAACAAAAAAACCATTACAAGAATGACCATCACTCAAACTTTGAAAACCATAACAATATTTCAATTTGGTAAGGGCTCATCCATGAGACGAATGTCCTCCTAGGCGGAAATTTCTTCATCAATGACGTTGATCCCAAGGCTCTCATCAAAGAGAGACGACAGCTTTCCCACCACTAACTCCTCCCCCACGTACATGATATATGTTGACTTAAGAAAATTGTATCGGACGTGAGGAAAAGTGACAGGGCGTTCATTAGGCGTTCATCCCTCTAGTTTGGTCAGCCACCTTTCTCTGCATACTCTAGGTTTGTCTAGGGCTAGAAAGGGGGCTGCGAGCTGTGGGCTTACTCGCAGCAACAGCAGCCATGAGTAGCAGCAGCTGTAAGTGTGTTAGGTTAAGGGTTAGGATAGCATAGAGTCATGATGATAGAGCTGGTAGGGTTGACTTCTCAGTAGGCAGCAGGGGGCTACAACCCTAGGATGCTTGCAGCAATAGCTGCAAGATCGTGACGAGGAAAGGGGTCTTCAACTACAAGTGGGGGCAGCTAGGGTTTCACATGAAACCGTAGCATCGTGAGGAAGAGGGATATAGCCGACCCATGCAAACAAACCCTTTGGGCCAGTTCAATGGGTTCTTTTGTTGTTTGAATCACTTGGAATGCAATTTTATTTGTTTTAATCATTTTCGTCTATCTTTTTATGATTGATGTTATTGAGTTCTCTTTTAAATTTTATATCAATGTTTGGAAGACAAAAACATTAATTTCTTAGCTTGAATTTGTTTGCTTATAGTTCATTGTATTCTTATAAATCCCTTTTGATCTTCTTGTTATTTGTCTAACTAGATGTTCTATTAAAAAAGTATTGGCTAGGAAAATGGTAAAAAAGAAGTAAGCCATTGAAAAGGTTTCTTATTTTGATGGCTCGGGTTGTATTGAGATTTGATGATTCGTTATTTGATTTTTGGGTGGTGGGGAGCTCTTATTCGTGTTGATTTAATGCCTCATTAAAGTTTAAATGTAACCAAGATACACATTAATGATGATTTGCATGGCTTAAGTATGATTTGAATGCTTGTGTGATTGATGACTAGTATATTCAATTGACTCATACTCTAAGGTAATTCATCTTAATCATCTTTATATTTGCCTATCTAAATACCTCAACCCGGCTAATTGTGGGATGATAAAGGAGATCTCACCATATGGTGACTTCTTCCTTCTTAACTCTAGGCAGGGATAAGTGTTCTCCCTTAAACTCATATGGGTGAATGGGAGCCGGTGTTTGCACTACGGGAATGAGATTCTGAAGGCAAATTTGGAATTCTCATTCTTAAAATATCCTTTCTTTCAAAAATATCAAAATCATTTCTTTTTATGGCTCATGATGAATTTAGTAAGATTTTCAAAAGCTTCCCTGTTTTGTTAAGCATCCCTCCTCAAAAGGAAACACCCTTTTTTGAAATTCCATAATCCTCTTCATAATAACTTATTGTCCTATCAAAGAGACTCGATCGTTAAAACCCTGACTAGCAATCAGAAGATTTTCAAATCTCCCATTAAAGGATTGACTACAATCAATCATTAAAATCCTGATTGGCAATAAAGAGATTTTCAATTCTCCCATTAAAAGGTTGACTCTAATCAATCATTAAAACCTTGATTGGCAATCAGGAGATTTTCAAATCTACCATTAAAGGTTCGACTCAAATCACTATTAAAATCTCGATTCACAATCAATAGATTTTCAAATCTCCCATTTAAGGGTCGACTCCAATTAATCATTAAAACCCTGAATAACAATCAAGAGATTTTGAAACCTCTCATTAAGGATTGACTTCAATCAAGTTCTAATTCGCAATTAGAAGATTTCATTTAAGGATTTAATCTAATCAGCATCAAACTTTGATAATTAAGAGAATTTTCAAAGTTCTTCTCCTCAATTGATTGACTTCAATCATCAAACCCTGATTAATAGTCAGGAGATTTTACAAATCCTCCATCAATGATTGACTTTAATCACATTTAAACCCTGATTGCCAATTAGGAGACTTTTCAAATCTATTAATAATTGATTGACTTCAACCTTCCATTAAACCCTGCCAACTAGGAGATTTTCAATATCATCAATATTATACTCTCTAACTTCAATCAAGGAGTTGGGATCACATTCTCCATTAATCCAATACTCAATCAAAGATCTCATGCACCTCATCCAGCCCCGATTGAGTTAAAGACATTTTAATGTTGACTTCCCCCCCTTAACCTTAACTTTCAAAGGGTCATCTTTGAATTTGTTTACGGCAATCAATCAAAATATTTTCCATCATTTCCTCTTATTACTTTATGTTTTCAAAATTTTTGGGTTACCTAAGGCCAACCCCTTTTTCAAACAAGAGCATGTCAGGGCTTTTAACTTTATTGTTTAGTCTCTTGGACAGTGATGCTCCATTGAATGACCCAAAAGGGGGGCCTTCTTTCTTTTCTTTTCTTTATTCTTAGTTAGGGCACGCACGCGCACACACACACACACACACAGAGGTAATCATTCTTAGAAGTTAGAACAGGTTAATAGGGTGCTGGTTGACTAAGCCCCTTAAAATGGTTGGTCCACCACCTTCCCTACACACAAATGTACTCCCAAACCTTTGTTCTCTCCGTCACAGACCTCTTAAAGTTTTTCCTTTGTTTTCCCTAAAAAAAAATAATAATAAAAGTGGCGATTCAGCATTTTCAACAATTGTGTTTCTTAAGAGTCTTATCCACCCTTTGTCTAACCTTCTTTTTTGGGGGATCACCATGCAATATGCTCTTCCATTGGTCGGCACACCCTCGAGACCGGAATACGGTGTCGACAATATGAAATCAATAGTTGACTAGTTGCTATCAAATTATCATAAGGTCAAATGCATGAAAGATTTGACGGTTGGAGGGATCATACCTGGCAGTTGGAATAAAATTTTGTGAAGTTTTCAGATAAATTGTAAAGGTATTCACGTAACACATTTGGCAAGAGATTGGTGCAAGCTTCCTCAACAATCTGGAAATGCAAGGACAAACAAACTTAGATAGAGCACAGCTAGAAACACACATGTAACCTAACATGAAAGCTAGGGGCACATCCCGAAAGCAAACGGCTTCTTATCAATTGCATATCTCACCTCAGCAAATTGGAGCAAATGCAACCCCAACACGCGCTCATCTGGGTGATCCAATGCTATCCCTCCCGTCTGTCCCAAACAAATATATATAAGAACTAAAATTTGAAATCCTTCACAATATAAAGGTTTTATACAGGAACAATTAAGAATGATCATAAGCTAGACTTGCTAATGATAGAATAGAAGTCTCTTATTTTCCTCTTTTTTGGTGTTCAGAAACTATATCAAAAAGGAACTATTTTGCACTACACTTTTTACTGCTTTCGATCTTAATAAAATGCACATCTTATTATGGAGAATGATGGCTCATAACGCAAAAGCAGCGAAACATGCTCCCCTAAATATGCAAGGGAAGCAGCAAAAGTCGGAATATAACAAGCACAACCAAATAAAGAAAAAATTTGATAACATTTCCCACATACATGTACTAAGAAAAATCTGATCATCTAGAAATATAGGGTCAGAATAACTGCAACCTCATAACAGATCTAGTAAAAAATTTGAATTCCATCAGTTTCAACATGCGTCAAGGCTCTATAAAAAACTAAAATTTATACAAATAATCAAGTGCAATGCAATGGTTTCAGTGCTTACTATTTCAAAAAGGAAGAAGACTTACTTTCTTTAGTTCCCCTATGTCTTTACCAGATTTCCTGACGATTGAACAGATACGAGCATGTGCATACAGCAGATAAACAGCAGTATTTCCCTGCTCATCAAGAGTTTAAACAGGCAAGATGTAATTCTGGCAACTGTGGTGGCATTTGTAACAAAAATAACCATGTGTGCACAAACGCATGCATGTGTGTGTGTGTGTGTGTGTGTGAGAGAGAGAGAGAGAGAGAGAGGTAGGGAGGGAGAGGACAACTGATCAACTAATTATGATTAGTAATAACAACCATGCTCAACAGGGTTACAAAAATATTTTTGAACAAAAAAATTTAAAATTGTAAAGCTTCAGAACAAGATTATAAATCAGGATCTTATATGGGGATAGCTAGGGTTTTCAGTCAAAGATTCTACCAAGCATATATAATAAGTATCAAAAATGCATATATATATATATATATATAGACACACACACACACACGCACACACACGTGTGTGTTATATCTCAAATTCTCAATAATATAAACCTAGAAACTTGAACTTAGCTAGTAGGTGTTACACACTAAGAAAAACACACCTAAAGCAACCAATACATAAAAGTCCTCGTGTAAAAAAGATATCATCCAGGTTCAAATTGTTGCATTGCTGTGTTAATCAAACAACTATATAAGAACAACTATCGTAAAGATGTTTCAGCAAACGAACAACAAAAGACAAACTATGAAGCTACATTAATCTCATCACATCCAAAACACAATTTGCTTCACCAATATCATTGAGGTTGTCAACAATGTCTTCATTAAGCCCAACATTAAGATTGTCATAACCATCATATTATCATCAAATGCATCAATGTATGAATTTCAGTCTTCATCCTCAACACTAACTTTAACGAACACCTATTAAACAGCAATAAACTAAAAATATATTTAAGAGTTCATAATTTTGTTCAAACTTATTATTAAATAAATGAAACACATTCTAGGTTGTCCCATTCTTATACAAGTTGTACATGGCAACATCAAATCTATGCCTCAAGCAATTTAGAAAAGAGTCAAATATATAAATTTTGCGCAGGGTCCTAAGATCCAATCAATCCTACAATGATCCTACTGCAGCCCTACAAATTTGCAATTCCTTATAAAGTCTCAATTGTTTCGGGAAAATTAGGGTCATTGAGTTGAATGGTCCTATGATCTGCACTCTGATTTTAATAACCATATCCAGGAAGACAAAATCATAATAAAATAAAAAAAATAAGCAAAGGGAGTATAATAATGTTTGCTAAAATTATATGTTCCTCATTGACCATGCTCCAGGTAATCCTGAAGGAACAGCAGATGGCAAAGCACCTTGTCATTAAGCATCTGATCGAAATTAAAAGTGTAATTAGTCAATCTGTTGTTCTTCAAGTCAGCATACCTGCCAAGACAAAATAACAGATATCATGTTCTTTTCTTTTCCACAACCCCCCTTGTCCTTCAAGTTAACAATCAGATAAAAAACAATAAATCATTTTGTTTCAAAAAATCCAAATGGACATACAAAATACAGAAAGTTATCTGTGTAACTTGAGGCATCTTTTAGCTTTCAGGAAATATCACATAAGAAGTCATCATAGTCTTTTAATCAACCACAAATTTGCCAAAACATATTTTTCAGAAGAGTAGATGCCTAAATTTCATTTGATGGAAGCCTGCACTCCTGGTGCTGCTTTCCTAACAGCACCAGTAGAGCTCAACTCTCATGCAGTGCCTTGAAGTGCCTAAAATGATGTCATTTACTATGCCCTAACTATAAACTGGTACAAAACCAGTTATTGTGTAATAGTTAAAGAACAGTTCATGTAACCAGTTATTGTGTAAGAGTTAAAGAACAGTTCATATTTTCAAATTTTAATATAAAAACACAATTTTATATCATGAATAAGAGCTACAAATGATCACCCCAACATACACAAATCTATATAGCTTTATTTTTGTTTCCGTGGACAAGAATAGACAAATAACAAACCAAACCAATTACATATGGTTATAATGCATCAAGTATTCTTTAAATGATAAGATAGCATGCATGGCTCACATAGGTAGCTTAAACTTTAATCGCAGAATGGTCTAAACGATGTTTTGTTTACTTTGTTTAAAACAATACTCCATATAACCTGCCTCGAAATTCCAAGAATCTTCCACATAATCTAGTTGTCACCATGTCCATAACCCTATGTTTGGGAGAGGTCTTGGATTTGGATTTGTGTGGACTTGGAAAAGATGTAATACAAAATTGTATTGAATTTTGTCCATATCCAAATCCAAGGCCTGAAATTCATGCTCCCAAGCGCACCATAAGACTTCAACAAAGAAGTTTAGTCTAACAGGAGGAACAAATATATATATATATATATATATATATATATATATATATAAACAAATATGTTACTAAAAACAAAGTAATAGATTTCATCTCCTGAAAAGCACCAAAAAAATTTGAATCTTTACAATTTGTATAGTGTCTTTCATGCAACTCGGAATCTGTCCACCATGTCAATTAAAATAATCCTATTGGTGGATTCATTGGAATGGGTGCATATTTCACAAAGAATCAGTTTCAAAAAAAAAAATTTTATTCTTTTTGACATGGTTGTCTCCTGCTGATGCTCCAAGAATCATAATTCGGTAATCACCACACTTAAAATTTAAAAAGCCAGATGATGTATTTTGCGCCAGATGATGATTCAAGAACCAGAACCACCTGGTGCAGTTACTAATTCCTAGAATCTAAAAGCAAATACAAAATGGCTAAGGTCCAAATGAAAAATCTGAATCAGAGGATGGGCTGGACGGCAGAATGACAGGCTCAAATACATGTATCTTGTAGCCAAGTAACATGAACTGTACATTACATCATTGTCATCATCTAAAACCGCATAAACATTGCCCCATAACCAATTATAACAACAACAACTATAGTGATAGGCATCTTACTTAACAGCCCCATAACCAATTGCCTCGGCAGTTTTTTCAAGCTCCTCCTCGGTCCACTCTTCTCCCTTTCCTGATCAAGAATCAAAGAAGCAAAAACTTAGAATTCACACCATCAGCAGGTAGTTCCTGCACATTGTACACAGATAAATGCATAAAACAAAACAAAAAGGAAAAGCAAGTAGGTGGTTACAGTCCTATTAGAAAAAATGAGAATAGATGGATGAACCATCATAAGCTTATAAAATGAACAAAAAAATAAATGCTAAAATGACTTCATGAATAGAAAGACTGCAAGTAAACCACATCAAACAAAACAACTGAAAAATAGATCATTCAATATTATACCACGTTCAACAAGTGCTGCTTTACACCGAATCTTTGCTTCGTCCAGTAAATCAACTAATCGAACCACTTCAGTACTGCGAGTGCGAAAGCGCTTGCCATCTTCTCCAAGAACAAGACCAAAACCCACATGGTTAGTTTTAGGGTACATATTATCATCATTTGGAAGCCAACCTGCACGTTTTGCAGCCTGAAATATGAGAGACAGGGGAGAGAGAGAGAGAGAAAGAGAGATTTTAAACGAAAATGGCACCCCGTGTAATAAAAAACTAGAATACCACAAACAATAAGGGGAAAAGAAAGCTTCAAAAAACAACAATGTTTGATGCCCCATATTCTAAGATATGGAATTGGATACATACACTGAATACCATTTCAAAGTGCTGTTGCTGTCCAACATCAGCAACATATATTATCCACTCGGCTTTTTCTTCATTAAGGCGATACCTGTATATCGCAAGCAGCAACATCAAAAGAATAAGCTTGTTCCCAGTCCCACGCACACAGAAAGGGAGCCACAGGAAGGGATGGTTGTAAGAATACAAAAATTATTAAAAGAGCAGAATGAGCATGTTGGCAAGAGTAAAGTTCCTAGCGAAAAGAATGAAAATTGACTATAACATATTAATTTTACAAGAGTCATACACAATTTAACAGCTATAACATAATTTCTAGAAACACCAATGCATCCTAATGTAATGATGTGCAGGCAACTGGAGTATGATTAAAAGACAGAAATTTAGACACGACTTTCAAACAATAGATAAAGCGAAAAAAAAAAAATGGCAAAACATGACCCTCTACCAGTCCATTTAACTTCAAGCCCCAAATAAACTGGTTGATTGGCTCATCTAAAACTTGAATATAAAAAACTGCAGTTTTTTCAATATTCTAACTTGAAAAATAAATAAGAAACAAAAGGAAATGGAGGGAAAGCATGGCAACAGTACAGCATCTAGCCGGACAATCAACACTTTTTTAATGTATTTCACCATAACGATCTCAAAGCCGTAAAGTGACTTAAAGATTAGGAAAAACTAAGAAACCCACCAGGTAGGACCAGCTATATGAGTCATTTTCCACCTTTATGCATAATCTAGGACATCCTCTAGAAGTTAGAATGGCGTCAAGTCTCATGCTCTACTCTCAAGTTTCATACCAGTATTTAGAAACAATGGTGACTGAGCTGTATGTATAGCTGTCTAATTAACAGGAAAAGAGATTTACCCTCAAAATCTTTGATTCAGATAGTCTCTCAATTTCTTCCCCATCTTAGCAAGTGCTCACAAAAACAAAAAATCAGATTTTAGTTGTGGGCGTGTCTATGAATTAAATCATTTATTCTATATAAAGTTTTTTACCCTAAAACATGAGTAAGAGAATGTCACATCATCAGAAGGGTGAAGTGGAGTGTAATATTGATCAAACCTAAATGGGGCAGTCTTAATTTACATTGTAAGTTACGCGAGTACGAAAGACTGGGATAAAAGGCACAAATTAGGGGGAACATTAAAAGGTTCATAAAAAGGTTACAGAATCTCACCAAAGAGCTGCAAGATCAGTTGAAGCATAATTGTAACCGCCGTCTTTCTTCACAACAATCAAAGGAATATTTTTCCCCTCAATGAAGATCACACGAGCACCCTCACTTTCTTCAACCAAACCCTGCTTACTTAAAATCTCCATAACTCCTGGAATATAAGGGTTGTAAAAGCTTTCACCCTGTAAGAAAATAAAATATAATTTTGCACGTGCCTTAGTTGCTCAGCGTTGGGAATATTGATATGGCTTCTTAAAGGAAAATCTTATGGTTTAACATAACCAGCAGTCAATCAGTCCAATTGAGGATCTCCACGTTAGTAATAACATGTTGTGCAAGGGTATTCTGGTATTCCAACTATCATCCATGAATATGCGGAATGAGGATTTTAGCCAGACTTTTAGCATGCACTGTGTAGGGGAAACCACAAATAGATTTTTCATTTATTTTAAAGGTTCTACAAAATTTAAAGTTGTACGCAGGAACACATTGTACAAAGGAGTACAAACTAGCTTTTTTCCAGTGAGATGTTTTGCAAGTTGGACCTGACAAAATCATTGCATGGGGAAAAATGTGAGTAATACCTTAATAGCTTTTTCTCTAATTTAATTCCAAGGCACTTCACATTCCTGGCTCTGATCTAAATTTTCTAAAATATGTAAAGTTACATGCAGGAGCTGTACAAAGGAGTTCAAAACAGCTTTTTAAATGGCATGTTTTGCAGGTTGGCCTGATAAAATCATTATATGGGGAAAAAATTTAATACCTTTTCCTCTAATTTAACTCCAAGGCGCTGATAGACTTTTTGATAATCCTGGCGACTGATTTCACAGATCTGTGCCCATGCCTTACGATACTTAGGCTCCCCACCCTGCGATATAAATGTACAATAGCAAAATTACGATGAGGAAGTTAATAGGACATCATGAACATTCAATAAAAGGCAATTATTTTCTCTCCTTCAAAAAAATATCATAGAATTCAGAACTACTGGCTTTTGGAGATCTTTGATGAATAGAAGAATTTAAAATGCATACCAAGCAAGAACTGAAAAATATGCCTCAAGTCCTTGGATATAAGAATGCATTATTCACCTGGAGGCTGACCACTGCCTGTTGTGCCTTTTCTTTAAAAGCAGGATCATCATCAAATCTCTTTTTCGACTCCTTATAGAATGCCTAACAACAAAAACAACCACCAAGCCCTTAAGTCCCACTAGGTGTTAGACGACAGTAATAACTTATGCAAAACATTCCCAATATTTTTCGAATGCCCAAAAAAAAAAAAAATGAGGGGCAAGTGGGCAACTAAGTTCCCAGTAAATACCCATGCACGCACATAGTAGGTAAGAATGCCATAAAGGCACAGATCAAGACAGTGCAACTACTGAGCCTTTTTTGTTTACGCTGTTCATGCAGCTGCCTTATAAGATCCTTTAAACTGCGGTGGCTGCAATGCCACAGCTCCATCGATGACAGCACCCCCAAACTTTTTGGAGAAATGAAGAACAAGGAAATTATAAATGCCCATTCAAAACTTCACTGCCAATTTCAAAATAAATCACCAAAAAACACTAACTAAAAGTCTATGAATAAATCTGACCTCACACATCTCTCTGCTACCAATTTATGTCTTAAGACTAACAAAAATACATGATATGAGTGCCAACGTGATACATAAATTAATCCATTCTATCAATATAGGTGAATACTCAATGAAAGAATGGAACATCCATGTGTCTATTAACAAAGCTTAGCTTTATATTGATGACTATTTTAACAAGAAAAAGTACATTGTTGCTTAATTAGAGATCACTGAGTTTTTCAGTTGTTGCAATTGAAATGTGATACAACTAAACCTAATTAATTGGAGAGATCTCCGTCATCGTCATGTGTAAAGAGCACATTCCTGACATTAGTTACAAGTTGCTCCAACAAGAATAACAGACGAATGGAACACAAATCACTTTATAGGCAAAGTGGAAAAGATAAGTTATATAATTTTTAAAAAAAAAACAGTGGAATTATTCAGTTATAGAACCCACATAATTTGACTTTTTAGAAAAAGAAATCAGAACCCAAATAATTTTAAAAGTGATACTCACTTCTAGATCACCAATAGCTTTTCCAGGTGCATCTTCCCAATTTGGGAATTTTTCAAAGAGGAACTCGATCAACATACCAAACTGCAAAATATACATATGAACTCTTTAATCTATATAGAATGACGGGCTTAAAAGGAGCAAAACACATCATATGATGGCCATTGAACAGTTGCATCCATAAGAGAAACACGCTTGCATTCTGTGAGAAAGAAACATAATTAATTTGAAACTTTCACTTATCAAAAATTAATCTGAAACATCCACTGCATTGACCAAAGCAGAAAGTGGACTTCATCTAGCCATCTAGGTCACAGTGAGAAGCACAGAGTCTGGGTTAATCGCACTACAAAATAAGAAAGGGAATTTGGAAAAAAAGAAGTTCTGTTTGGGTGGGTTAGCGGGACACCAGACTCTTGTCCACCTGGAAATCACTTGACCTCCAAATAAATCACAAACAAGATATACCAAAAATTACGATCATACGTCTTTGACAAAGTAGACAACATTAAATTTAAAAAACATCATTTTGTTTTAATGTCTCTCAGTTGGCAGTATAGAGATAAAGATCAGCAAGCAATGGCTTCTTTCATCCAATTAGAAATACCTATACATAATTGACATCAAGCATATTGTATCAGGAAGCGAGAATAAGGGGCGCACATTTTTAAAAAGAAACCATTTTAACTCCCAAATAAGTAATGAACTAGCGGGACTTAAAGTTTATATGTACAAGAAGGAGCCACAATGACAAAATACATTTAAACCAACCTGAAATCTAAGTATGAACACTTAACAGTTTCCACATAGTATGACATTTTCAAAAATCACATCTACCTGTGTGCCCCAATCACCCACATGGTTTCGACGAAGAACTTCAACATTTGAAAACTCAAGCATACGGGAGAGAGTATCTCCAATGATAGTAGATCTCAAATGCCCAACATGCATTTGCTTTGCTATGTTAGGTGAGGAAAAGTCAACCACCGCCCTTGTGATACGAAGCCTTGGTGCCCATGTTCCAACACCATCTGTTAGCATCTTTTGGATGCTCTGCAGCATTGAGAAATAACATTATATTACAAGAAATAGTCACATTGATGGCTTCCAGCCACATACATGAGTTAAAAATTGTGAACACCTTGACTATCCATATTTTTGAAAGTACAACATTAACAAATCCAGGTCCAGCCACAGAGCATGATTCTATCATTTCAGATGGAGGAAGATTTTTCATAATCGCCTGGTAAAGGAAAAAACATCTATAATCATTTATGGGTATTTGTCCAAAATCCAAATATTAATTCCAAAGCACACGAACATCCATGATGAATTCAGGCACTAGAGAGGCAAGAGCAGATACCTGTCCAACGGCAGGAGGACCTTTGAATTCACTACCCTTGCCTTTTATTCTTGCCCATATGCTCATGGCATTATTACTGCACCCAAGAAACTCATACTCAGTCCTTGAAAAATAACACATGATCCAAAAGTGAAACCCAAAGCCAGTTGTAAAAACTAAATATGTTGTACTTCTAATAATATATACACAATTCTGAAACTTCAAGAAGTACACCCTGTGCTCTTGCATCCAACTGAACAAACACTTTTTAAAAATTTTATAGTTTGGGGTGAAAGAAATGGGGGAAAATAAGCTGTACCATTGGTAGTCGCCAAATTTTGCAGTGCAAGCAGCAACCAGAGGATCTATATCTACTTCATTAGGGACAGTGACCCTAAGTGAAGCTTCGAATAATTTCGACAATTGTTGCTTCAGACTTCCCAAATTCTCCTCATCCTGCATCCCCCAATATTCAATATTTAACTTAAGAAACAACCCATTGTGTGAAAGTAAACAAATATCTCTCTGTGTACGCACTTTTTTGTGTTCCTGGTGTGTGTCTGTGCATGCGCATTGCACATATTTTCCCATAACGCACATCTTCTGCTGGAAATGAATGAACTTACGGTAGCCATGGTCGATATAGAACGGGTCTTGGTTGCTGCAAAAATAAATCGCCTAGATGTCGCCCTCAATATGTCTGTCTAGTTTCACGAAACCAACATGAAATTACCACGAACTGCTACCAAAATTACATGTTTCCATAAAAAAATGAGATGAAAAACAAATCCAAAAAGGGTCGATAAATGAAGGAATAAAAAACCAAAAACTCAAAATGCACCAATCTAGTGGTCTTCCACTTTGTTATTACCAATGAGATACTAATCTAAACTCCTAAACCCATTCCCCCTCAAAGATTCCAAGTAAAAAAAGAAAAAAAAAAAACTGAAATTCATAGGTTCAACCTTGAATTCACTGCTCGCTACATGCGCCATAGCAAAACCACGCTACCCATAAAAATAAAAAATAAAAAATAATAAAAATAAAAAACAAACAAACAAACAATAAAACAAAAGACAAATATTCAAGCTTGAAATAGAGGTCGAGAGAGAGCGAGAAAGAGAGAACTTGAGTGAGAACTGACCAGTGGATGTGAGAGGAGGAGAGGGATGGAGGTGTGAGAGGCGATTGAAGGAGAGAAACAGAGAGGGAGACGCCGGCGGACACAAGAGACCGAATACTACAGCTGGCGCTGCTGCTGCTGCCTGCAGTTGCATTACGCTTACTTCTTTTGAAATTTGTGTATGTAGTGTATATGTTCTAACTTCTAAGTTCTAAGCTAGAGGCCCTTCGGTCTTGTCTTCCTGGCGCTCTCTGTATGCCCCTTCGGTAGGGTTTTTCCATTTTTCCCATTCGCGCAGCTGGAACCAATAAAATATTGACACGTCATCTATTCATAAAATTAAAAAAAACTTAGGCGCATTTAATTGCAAAAAATAGTTTTTTTTCTATTTTAATTTAAAATATATATATTTCAAAGTTGGTTGAAAATGATGAGGAGGTGAATTGGAGATTTAAAAATTTTTCGACTAATTTAAATGTCTCGCTAATTCACCACATATCATATCTCATTCAATATTAAACATTTGTATGTAAAAAGATTAAGTTATTTGGTTCATGCGCACATGTGTATCTCATTCAAAGTAATGTGTGCATGCAATGAAATATAACAGTAAATAAATAGGCATACACATATTGAATTTAAAATGCAGTAATTTAAATAAGATAGGAAGAGAGAGACACACAAGATTTGTTATCGAGATTCGATCAAATCAGCTTACGTCCCCACCTGGAGCATACCACTTAAAGATTACACTGTACATGTTCACTTAAACGGGTAGAGTAGAAGCCGTTTACATCCTCTTCTTGCAGGACGAGGAAAATCTCAACTCAATTATTAGGATAAAACGAACTAATCTCACTTACGAGACTGAAACTCCCTAATTCAATTTTTGGGTTAAACCGAACCGATCTCACTTACAGGGCTGAGACTCCCTAATTTAATTAACAGGTTGAACCCAACTAGTACATGGAAAATATTTTTGTACATGAAAATTATTTCTAAAACATATAAGCAGAAATGTACACATTAAGCTCATAAAACATCCGCTCTCAAAGGATATGAAATAAATGTTCAATAGAGTAAGAGTGTTTTCAAAATGATTTTTATACTATAAAGGTTTTTCAATGAAAGCATGAATACAAAACTATATTTCTCTAACAATATATTTACCATGGAAATATGTGGAGAAATCTCAAAGCTTACTCTTAAGATGATTTTCAAATTGAAGAGTAAATGAGAGTATAGAGCTTTGAATGAAAACAAAATGTTTAAATAAACACTCTCTTGTAAAGATGATTTTCAATAAATAAATAAAAGAGAGTTATTGAATAGTAAAAATATTTGCCCCAAAATTATTTTTAAAATGAAAATATAGTTAGGGGAACTTTGATTAATTAAAAGATTTAAGAGAAAACATTGCTAATCAAAGTTGTTAATATGAGTTATGGAAGGGGTATTTATAGATTTTCAAAAAAATATGACCGTTGGGGACACACTCGGTATTTTGAAAAAAATTAATTAAATTTTAATAACGTTTGAGCGCTTCAAAATATTTCTAGCCCGAGAGGATCGGTCGACCATTTTTAAGGTTTGGTCGACCATCTCACTAAGTTCGATTGACCGGGGGATTTTTGAACTACAGGTTCGGTCGACCGTTCAAAGGTGATTCTAAACCCTCCAAGGTTCGATCGACCAGATTGAGTTCGGTTGGCTGAACTTTATGAACTTCGGTTTCAATCGACCAGGGCGTTGGGAATTCCCACATGTCTGTTCGGTCAACCAAGGCATTGCTTTACATTTTTTGTTGGTCAACCAAAGGGTCAAACTGTTGACCCCAAGGAGGTTCAATCGATCGAATGGCCCTGAATACTAGGGTTCGGTCGACCGAACATGTCAATTTTGGACATTTCGGTCATTTTCCTCTTATGCAATGCCCTTAATCATATGATGATTAATTTTAAGACAATATGATACATTTTTATGTAGAAATGAGGGTCCTAAGGTCAGTCTAAGTCTTTTGAGCATATACCCTAAAAATCCGGCGTCAATCGACAAGGGTGTCTTACGGTCATTTGATTTCCTATGGTCATCTGAGCATTTAAAACATATCATTATTACAAACCAAAATAGAAAAATTAAATGCATATACTACTGAGAACATGTCTTCTTCTTATTCTTTTACTCTTCCATCTTCATGGAATACGCCAAATGATATGATTTCTATGTTCCTTCCAGCTTCCATGTCATTTACCTCATGTATTTGCTGAATCATGAACCTGTTCAAAAATACTAAATGCATACATTAGATACTTGTACTTTGTCAACATCAAAACAGCGATCGGACTCAAAAAGTTAACAAAGTTACTTAATTTTTGGTTTCAAAAATATTAGCATGACAATAATAAAATGTTTGAACATATTATTTGCTTGTTTAAATAGTTTCATTTTTATTTTTTAAAATAGTTATAAAAATATCACTTTATTTTTTATTTATATAAATATTTAAAAATATTTTTTATTATTTTATAATTTTTTAATTGTACAGGAGCATTCTAAATTTTGTGCTTTGGTTTTGTGAATTATGTTTTAGTTTCTTCTAAATGTACATAAATATAAATTCAAACCTCGACATGATCTCAAATAGTATCTTACATAATCTTTAAAAATTAAAAAATAAGTTGTCCTTTTATAATAATTTGAAATTTTAAAAAAATTTATTTTGCATTTTTAAAAAATAAGCAAATTTTTTTTTTATAATTCTTCAATGAAGAAAAATGAAAATAAAAAATATCTTTCACAGCTAAATGGACCCTTTAGGTGTCACGAGCATATTTTGTCCCCTTCATTAAAATTGTGACGGCTTATCCAAGATTGCATTGCTTGTGCGATATAACTTTAGTGGAGGAATATAATACCTATGATAGGTACCTACCTTAAATTATTTTGATTTTATTTCTGTATCAAAATTGAAATGTTATCTAATTTAGAGCTATATTCTCTTTCTCTATCATAAATTAAAAAATTGTATTAAACTATATACATATTAATAATTCAAGCTTCTATTTTTTTTTTCTTTTGACTATTTTTATCCATGATTTAGGAGTGTAACGGGTTTACCTGATTTCTTTTTATAAACACAAAAATTAAAATCTATTGTTCACAAGTACATGATTCTCGTGTGTATTGCTTTTCCTACTAAAATATTGAAACATATTTGTCTTAGATGTTGTTTATGCTTCTAATTATAGTTTCAAATATTCATTGAATTATGTGGTGGTTAAACATGCATTTTTTTTTAAAATATTTCTCAATTAGTTTCACATATAGCGATCCTTCAACAAACATTAATTCAAAATTAGCACACATGATAATTAGATAAAGTATATATGCATCTACACATCAATATTGCTCAGGTGAGTTATAGTGCACTTCTGCAATATACCGGTAAGAAGAGAAGACAAATAAATCAATCTTACTTTTGGAAAAAAAAATTAATCAATGGTTATTTTTTACCTTTACTAAAAGTTTATCAAGATTATACATGATTTGTTTTTTAAAATTTAGATGGTGTTTAATTTGAAATGATCTCTTACAAATAATTTCCCTTTTGGAAACTATGTCATTTTATCATATGGATCTTTGTGGCTTTGGTTAATTTCTATATTTGAAAAACATTGTTTTTATTTTATTTTTTATTATGGAGACAATGTGCTTAATTTAGTGGCGACTAACAATTTTCACTATAGAAAATGAATTGATGTTAACAAAAAAATGCTTCTAGCCTTTGTCTTTAATATTTTTGGAGAGCTTCAACTAATTTTCATTAAGAAAACATTGATTTTTTATATATATATTCTAATATTGTGATTGGGAGTTGTTGACTTTTTGTGCTTTATCTCATTTTTTATAATGACAAATATAAGATACTTAATGTTTGTCAAGTTTGTGTGTAGGATAATACTAGTAAGATCATATTGATGGCATGCGGTAACTTGAAGAAGAATGAAGATCCCGACATATTTACTTGTTGTATTTTCATATTCGGGTTTGTAATATTTAAATTCAAAAAGGTCTGTAATAATCTGTATATCATGCTTGTAGGACTATAAACTCAAAAAATACCTTAGAGATCACCTTTCGGTCGACCGACGCTAGATTTTCTGGCCTAAGTAAAAAGACCTTAGAAAAGTCTCTATTATCATATATGCTATCAGGGGAAACTTTTAATTTAAATCTGGACCAAAATGCACATTTTTAGTGTGTTCGATCGACCAAACTTCTACACGCAGAATCATTTGATCGACTGAACCTCCCTACGGTCAACAGTTTGACCCTTCAGTCGACTGAACCTAAAATGAGCTACAATGCTTTGGTCGACCGAACTAATATGTGGGGAGATCCCAACGGCCTAGTCAACCGAACTCTTGATACAAAAATTGTCTAGTCGACTGAACACCAAAGTTCAATCAACCAAACCCAAAACGGTCGATCGAACCTCAAAGGTTCATAAATCGCCTTATGAACAGTTGATCGAACTCATAGTTCAAATTCTTCCTGGTCGACCGAACTGAGCACCCTGGTCGACCGACCCTCTCGGGTTGCTCGGATTTTACCGAGGTTAGAATGCTGTTATTTTTTATTAACCTCATTTAAACTTTTCCAAAAATGACAAATAGGTCCCTAACAGTTATATTTTTGAGTAAGGCTATATATATATATGTGATCATTTGCAAAAATTATTAGAGGATTAGGGATTTTAATTAGGGAAATTTCCTCTGAAATTTTGAGAACTCTATCTTCACATACTAAGTCAAATACTCATCCTTTGTTTATTTATTTGAAAAATCTTATCGTGTGAGAGTATTCTTGAGTGATTCTACAATATTCCTACCTGCTAAAAACTCTCTTTGATTTATTGCATGATTGATTTTTATTGAGAGTTTTAGCTTATAGTTTTTCCCTTAGTTTATTTTATAACTTCATTATGTGGGGAAAACTTTGAAGCTTGTGAGTCTTGACATTTGCATTGTAAGACTCCAAGGCTTGTATTTTAATTGTGATAAAATTATTTTTGACAAGCTTATATTTCAGATATCTCTTTATGCTAAAATTTTGAGAA
Source organism: Malania oleifera (assembly GCF_029873635.1). Taxonomy (NCBI): domain Eukaryota; kingdom Viridiplantae; phylum Streptophyta; class Magnoliopsida; order Santalales; family Ximeniaceae; genus Malania; species Malania oleifera. The sequence goes on from NC_080422.1 coordinate 90,137,666, forward strand.
AATATTTTTAAAGATATTTTGATTACTATTGTTGGAAATCTTTAAAACCCTAATTTTTGATTGAGATAAACTTTGGTTTATAGTTTCAAAGATTACCTTGTAGAATTTAAAACATCCACACAGTTTATATGTTTTCTAGAAAATAAATAGAGTAAAGGAAAGAGAGAGTGACACCAGGTTTTTACGAGGTTCGACTTATCCCTAGCCTACGTCCTCGCCTTTGGCAAACCACCAAAGGATTCACTAAAACTAATTCCTTTCTGGGCGGAACAACACCATTACACACTCCTTCAATAGGTCAAAGCTCGCCTCTCCAAGTGATATTCCTTCACTCAGTCACTCTTCAATTAGACTAGAGCTACACCTCTCCAAGCGATATCCCCTCGCTTAGCCAACGATCCAAACACCTTGGAATCGTCAAAAATACTGCAAGAATACAAAAGAGTAGCTGCGTACAAGAACAATCTCAAAAAAAGTAGATTAGTATAAATTCAGCACTATGTACTTCAACAATTTAAATACCAATATGAAATAGAATTGAAGCTTAAGTATAGAATTCACCAATATTCTTCTTAGATGAGGATTAGCAGTAGGAATAGATTAGGAAGATCAGCTCTTTCAAAAATTCAGCAATATCAGCTGGGGAAAGATTAGCAAGAGAGAACAGCCGGTTTGCAACGAAGCTTTCAGCAGATTCTTCAATTCCTTGACTCTTGGTATAGTTTGATTTGTAAAACTATGTATTTATAGAGGTTTTAGGAAAAGTTTTCTTGTTCCCTACGTTGCTTGGCGTGTCTACCAAGTTTTTATAACGTTCATATTTGAAAAACTAATTTTAAAAATTTCCTATTAAGTTCAAAAATTCAAATTCCCGTAGAGTCAGTTGGCTGGACAGGCGACTGGTAAGCAATTTTCACAGGATCAGTCGGCTGGATAGGCAGCTAAGGCCTTTCTGTCTGCTAGAAATTAATTCCACTAAATCATCAGTCGGCTGACTCAACCACGTTCAAAAATGGCAGTCGGCTGGACATTGTCAGTCAGCTGAGTAAGGTCAATTCATTTGGTCAGTCGGCTGGGCAGTTTATTTAATCGTTGTATTCTTGTCAGTCGGCTGAGTAAACCCAATGTAATCTAGTCAGTCGGCTGAGTAAACCCAATGTAATCTAGTTAGTCGGCTGACCAGTTCATTTTTTTTTATTTTTCATTTTTAGTTTTCAAAATTAGTTTTGCTCTTTTGATTTGATCTTTCATAAAATATTTTCCGAGGTTTTAAAAGAGGTCTCTAAGTTCATAAATATCCCCTAAAGAGTTTCAACAATATTTCAAAAGATATTTAAACATTAAAACACTTACATTGTCATTCTTAAATACTTAAGTCTTCATGCTTTGGTTTGTTACTTGTCTTCAAGCTTTAAAATACTTTGAGCTTTTCATCGAGTTCTCTTTAATATCCATGCTCTCATAATCTTCAAGCTTTATTCTTTGAATCAATGCCTTTTAAGCTTTATATTATCATCCTTCTTTGAAGTATAAGCTTGCAATGGATCCTTGACCTTGCATTTACATGCTTGATCCTTATAAGTCCTGAAATATTATTACTTCAATCAAATATGTTAAGTTTCACCTGTTTCTTAGCATCAAAATAAGATGTTAAGCCTTGTAAGACCAACAAGAATCAACACCATATATGTTATCGAGATTTGGCCAATACTGCTTACGTCCCCGCCTTGGCTCACAAGCACAAGGATTCCACTATAGGCTCACTTCACAGGTGGAGCAACACAATTTACAACCTGGTCAATTAACAGGACTGACCTCAACTTACAACTACACCTTACCAGGATGGTACACCAAGCTTTCCTAACTGGGTTGAAGCCAGTCCGTGACTTTTACAAGGGCAAGTCTCCCTCTTCAAGCCTATGCCTGGAATACAATGATCAATATAATTTTTGTATACAAATGGAGTGGTTCTAATCAATCAGATATGTGCTACAATACAATCCAAATAATATATGCAAGCACAAATGATAGTAAATATGCTCAGTGTCAATCACGTGTACTAAACACTCAATCAGATATAGATATGCAATCAAGTCCTAAAGTGTATTTCAAAACAACCTTTGAAACAAAGTATCAAAGTAAATCAATCACAGGAAGTTTCAAAGTGTTCCAACAAGAATATTCAAAATATCTCAAATAAGATTTTCACAAAATAATAGCTTAAGAGATATTTGAAAAATATGTAAGCTTGTGAAAAATATTTTGCAAATAAAAAACACACAAGCTTGATGAGTTTTGCAACAATGATGCAAAGACTCACTAGTTACAAGGGTTTTTCCACTAAAAGATTTATTAGTTAAATCGGGGGAAATACCTTAGCAAAAACTCTCTATAAAAATAATCAACCAATCTAGAACAATGAGAGTTTAAGCAACAAGAACCACTCAAGAACACTCTTAGGAAGTTGGATTTATCAAAAGAATAACAAACAAAAAGTGTTTGGGCTTTGTAGTATGAAAAATATGATCTTGAAAATACAGAGGATTTTGCCTAATGAAATATGCTAATCTCTTTTAAGTTTTGCAAATTAACTCATATATATAGAGGAGGCCAAAATTATAACCATTTGGGACATATAGAGAATTAATAAAAAAGTTTTAAATGAGTTTAAGAAATTAACCCTGATTTACCCTAATTAACTGAGGTAAAAATTTGGTCAACTCGAGAGTTTCGGTCGACCGGCCCATAATCAGGAAGTAAACCTCGAGTCCCGATCTGATACTATGGACATCGGTATCCCATGCATTCTCACAATCTCATGCACATACAAATCTGCTAGCCTACTCAAAGGTTAGCTAACTTTCATCGGTATGAAATGAGCAGATTTCGTCAATCTATCCACTATCACCCAAATAACATTCTGCCCGTGAAGCGCTGGTGGCAAACCGGTCACAAAATCCATGGAAATATGCTCCCATTTCCACACCGGAATAGGCAAAGGCTGCAACGGCCCTACCAGCCTCTGATGTTCAGTTTTCACCTGCTGACACATCAGACACTGCTCCACGAACTGAGCAATCTGCCTCTTCATACCAGACCACCAGAAGGTCTCACGCAAGTTCCAATACATTTTCGTACTACCAGGATGTACCGTAAACTTAGAACGATGCGCCTCCTCTAGAATCGTCCTTCTAATCTCATCATCGTTTGGAACACACAGTCTAGTCCCAAACCTCAGCACACCTCCCTCAAAGATGTTAAACTCTGTAGTCAGTCCTTGTTGTACCTTTTCCATAACCTCTGCCAACTCTGCATCACTAGCCTACGCGGCTTTTATACGCTCAAATAAAGTCGGTTGGACCACCAAACCAACAAGATAAGCCTGATGATCACCAACCACCAACTCTATACCTGAGCTTTCCAAATCTTGTCTGATGTGACACCGAGTTACAACCGCAGATACAGCCGTAGGCTCCAACTTCCGACTCAACGCATCAGCTACCACATTAGCCTTCCTCGGGTGATAACTGATCATGTAATCGTAGTCCTTAATCAAGTCTAGCCACCGCCTCTGCCTCATGTTCAACTCCTTCTGCGTGAAGAAATACCTGAGGCTCTTATGGTCAGTGAAGATCTCATACTGCACCCAGTACAGATAATGTCGCCAGATCTTCAATGCATATATAACAGCAGCCAACTCCAGATCATGCGTAGGGTAATTCTTCTCATACTCTTTCAATTGCTAGGAAGCATACGCCACAACCTTACCCAGCTGCATAAGCACACATCCCAAGCCCTGCAGAGACGCGTCGCTATAAATCACAAATCCATCATTCCCCGAAGGAATGGTCAACACTGGAGCAGTAACCAGCCGGTGCTTTAACTCTTGAAAGCACTATTCGCAATCACTAGTCCACTCAAACTGTACTCCCTTCCTGGTCAATCATGTCAGAGGTCCAGAAAATTTAGAGAAACCCTCTATGAACCGACGATAGTAACCCGCCAGTCCCAGAAAACTCCGAACCTCTTGCACATTCTTCGGCCTTACCCAGTCGACTACAGCTTCAATCTTGCTAGGGTCAACTGATATATCATCCCCAGTAACCACATGGCCTAAAAATGCAATCTGACTCAACCAGAATTCACACTTCTTCAGCTTAGCATAACTTCTTCTCCCACAGAATCTGTAGCACTAACCTCAATTGTTCCACGTGCTCTTCCGTACTCCTTGAGTACACCAGAATATCATCAATGAATACCACTACGAATCGATCTAGGTACTCATGGAAAACCCTGTTCATCAGATCCATGAACACCGCCGGAGCATTCGTCAACCCAAAAGGCATGACCAAAAACTCGTAGTGGCCATATCTGGTTCAGAAAGCCGTCTTCACTACATCCTCTACTCTAACCCTCACCTGATGATATCCTGACCGCAAATCGATCTTCGAAAAGACTCGCGTCCCCTGCAACTGGTCAAAGAGATCATCTATGCGAGGTAAAGGATAACGATTCTTCACAGTTACCTTGTTAATCTCACGGTAATCAATGCACATCTGCATCGACCCGTCCTTCTTCTATACAAACAGTATTGGAGCTCCCCAAGGCGAAACACTAGGTCGAATGAATCCCCTGTCCAGTAATTCCTGCAGCTACTCCTTTAACTCCCGAAGTTTTACTGGAGCCATCCAGTACGGAGTTTTAGAGATCGGTGTTTTACCAGGCAGCAACTCTATCGCAAACTCCACCTCACGATCTGGAGGTAAACCAGGTAAATCATTTGGGAACAAATTCGGGAATTCGCTGACTACCCGAATATCCTCGAGTCTCAACTCATCCCGCGACGGTTCCTCCACACAAGCTAAGTACCCCTGACATCCGTCCAAGAGTAACCTCCTCGCTTGTAATGCCGATAGAATCTGTGGCGCTAAATGCACACATGATCCCACGAATTTGTACTCCTGCTCTCCAGGAGGTCAGAAAACTACCACCTTCCTACGACAATCGATCACAGCATAACTAGAGAACAACCAATCCATCCCCAGAATGATATCAAACCCTGACATGTCGTATACCACAAGATTCGCCAGTAGCAGCTTTCCCTGAATTTCCACTGGGTAGTCTACCCAGTAGCAGCTTTCCCTGAATTTCCACTGGGCAGTCTACCAACATCTTCCTACAGAAAGATACACTCCCAGATGGCGTAGCAACAGATAACACCTCATTCATATCTTAAGTCTCAACCCCACACCGTCCCACAAAATTCACAAACACAAAGGAATGGGTCTCACCCGAATCAAACAAAATAGAAGTTTTATTCAAAAGCAATAATAAGGTACTTGTCACCACGTTACTTGCATGATCAGCAACCGCTGGAGTAAGAGAGTATACTCTGGCTGAAGCTGTATTCGTCTGAATGGTTCCTCGAGGTATCTGATTGCTCCCTCGGTCCCCACTAACTGCAGGCACATCTCGCCTCGGTGCTCGACAATCGCGAGACATGTGGCCTGACTAGCCACAGTTGTAGCAACTACCCCCAAATGATTGGCACTCCCCCTCATGCCACCTGTGACATCTGGTACAACGACCACCGGTCTGGCTCGTCTGAGAGTCCTTGCGCTCGGTATTCTGGCGGTAACCTGAGTCCTTGCTCCTCTTCTTCCACGATCCCTGACGAGATCTTGTCTGAGAACCAGAAGGTATCATCCTCTTCCTCGATTCCTGATCCACCTCGTCCTCTCGGATACCAGTCTCGATCACTGTGGCTTTATCCACCAACACCGAGAACTCGCGGATCTGAAGCATACCCACTAGTCTGCGGATATCCTTCCTTAAACCCTTCTCGAACCTCTAAGTCTTCTCATACTCACTTGAGATCATACATGGTGCAAAATGGGACAGCTCTATGTATCGAGCCGCATACCCCTGCACCGTCAAACTCCCCTGAGTCGGCGCAAAAAACTCATCTGCCTTCGCATCTCATACGGAAGCTGGGAAGTAGCTATCGAAGAACACCTCTTTGAAACGGCTCCATGTCATCTCCTCAGGACCACCTCTCTGCTTCTCCAGCATATTCACTGCAGTCCACCATCGACCCGCCTCCCCAGACAGTTGGAAGGTGGCATAAAGGACTCGCTGCCTATCCGTGCAATGCAGGACCTCCAAGATCCTCTCAATCTTCTCCACCCAATCCTCCACTGTCGTCGGGTCAGATCCTCTAGAAAACGTCGGAGGGTGCATGCGTGTGAACCTCTCAATGGTGCACCCCGCAGCAATAGGAAAGCACTCGTGTCTCCCCACACTCCGCCCGATCTCCCGCAATACCTGCCTCGTCAAACCTCGAGGCACAGAAGGAGACTCATCACTCGCAGTCTCCTCGGAGCCACTTCCCAGGTTATTATCCTTAGGCTCCATGCTACAACACAATAGGAATCTATCAGTATCCCTACAACACAACACAGTTAACACAATGATCTACACTAATCGTGTTAACTACTCCCTACCAGGTCTAGGTTTGTCCTATCACACCGACACGAAAATCATCAATGATCTGCCCTACTTTTACTGGAATCGTCATCCCAGGAAAAACACGGAATACCGTCGATAAATCCTGGTCTAGCAACCGAACGACTCTTAACCAACTCTATCCATATCCACATCCTATACTCTGGTACGTACTCAACAACTAAGCCTAACCAAGTCTACAAGATCTAGTAACCTGGTTAGCTCTGATACCAAGCTGTCACGCCTCGAACCCCGAAATGGGACTCGGAAGTGAAAATGTAACCTAACCTGTCCCTGTATCATACAAATCACCACAGATACAGTACAAATGATAAGGGTCCGACCCCTTGGGGTTCCTAGGCACCCTAAACACATCCAAACACAATTATATACACAGCGAAAAAAGGTCATCTATATACATATGCAGTACCATACTAGAATCTATACAAGAGCAGAACATGGCTCTAACAAAATGTACAAACTGGGTGCCTAAATACAACTCAAAATGGCAACCCAACAAAACTACAGTCCTAACACTTTCCCAAGTGCTAATGCAGTACACCGGCCATAACGCTCTCTACGCCAGGACGCTAGTTCCGGTTACTCGAAGGACCTGTAAAAATGTACGTACAGTAGGGGTGAGACACCTCTCAGTAAGGAAGAACACAGGTTATATTGGTGTGTGGCATTTGAGCATTATCATAACACAACATACAAGTAGTTAAATGCATTCTAGTACTAATTTACACAGTGCATACACGCACATATACGACGGCCATTTATACGCAGCCCCGTCACGATACATACACATGATCAGTAATCCTTAGTATCGTCACACTCTTCGGCCCAAAGCCGGTCTGCGACATACGGTGTTGGCCCGTAACCAACCCGCGAACACGGCGCCACCGGCACATGGCTAGTCCCCGACTCCCATGGCATCGTATCGACGCTAAACTGGTGGATCCACACCCTTCGGCCTGATCTGCCGGAATAGGCTCATGCCCTTGGATATAGAGTCGGACACTCTTGCCTACATGGCAGGCGATAACACGCCCTCGGATATAGAGCCGGACACCCTCAGTACCTGGAACAATTTCGGAACCGCATTCCTACTAGCATTTCAACATATCACACACATATGCATGCTCATATAACCAAACAAACCACACTCATTTGGTAATTTAAATCATGGTTTTCCAAAAAAAAAAAACAGTTTAAACAAAGTCAAGGCAAGGTCATCCCAATATCACAGTATAAAGCAAACGTATACTCGGTTTTCAACAAAACCCGGGATTCAGCCCATCGCTCCTTTTTTCCCAAAACTGCAATAATGAAAAAACTCATAGTTTTCCCCATTAGATCCCCCCAAATGAGTAGCCAAAACACACACAGAACCGTGAACCACAGCTCTACCGAGTCTGATTTCAAAAATAACCAACATAACATAGTTTCCCCTTACCTTAACCTCGTAAGCAAATCCCGAACTCCAAGGTCCCTAAACAGTGAATTGAGTTCCAAAACCTACAAATCACAGTACAAAATATGTTCACAAGACAGTTACCTACAAATTTACCGGATCATAATTAAAAACCGAGCCTTACCCCGATTTTATGCCAAAACCCAAAAATCTCCGAAACGAGATTCCGATCTGTAGAAGTTGTAGAGAATCCTTCCCGGATCCTCATGGTAGCTTCCGTTTCCTGATTCCGTCAACGATCGGCGAAGAATTCTAGAGAGAAGGAGTAAGGAGAGGTTTAGAGAGAGAGAGAGATATATATATATATATATATATATTTGAGATTTCTTAATGAGGAAGCAAAGGAAATTTCCTTTTATAGCCCTTTGACATGGAATTTCCAATTTTGCCCCTCTCTTAATATTTAAACCCATTTTTCATATTTTGGGTTCTTATATTTGAGGTTTGGTCATCTGAACCAAAATTCGGTTTACCAAACTTTCGAGTTCAGTCGCCCGAGGGTAAAATGAACTATGAGTTCGGGCCTCCGGGGACGATGGAAAAGGTAAGAGTGGACATTCAGTTGACCGACGACAGTGGAGTTCTTTTTGGGTTTGGTCGCCCAAAGTCAGGTCAATTTTTTGATCAGTCCACGGTTTGGTCGACCGAGGCAATTTGACTTGCCTGGTTTGGTCTCCCGAGGCCTCTAAGAATTTTTCCTAAGGTCCATTAGTTGATTTTAATATTACTCCTTATTATTTGTGAACTATAGTGGGGTCTTGTGCACTAAGTGTGGGAACCTAAGGTTTATCTAAGGCCACCTGAGCATACTGTCCTACCATGCATGATGCAGATTATTATAGACTATATTACAGTCCATATTGAATTACAACTCAAAATGAAGAATATAAAAATACAAATACAAGTAAGCATAATCTTCTTCATTCTTCCTTGAGGTCATCATATGCCATCATGATATAACATTCTTTTCAATTCAATGCATAGAGTGAGCCTGCATGGAATCTCAGGGCAAACCATCAGTACTACTATATTTGCCATTATCAAAATGGGTTATGACTAATAAGGTCAACAATCTCCCCTTTTTTGATGATGACAAATACTTTATGCAAAAGTGGGTATGTAAGGACCCGAATTGGAGTGGGTTCCCACATATAAATTTTTTAGCGGATGCAAAGAAGTCTAAATTATTTTTATTACCAGAGTACTAATTAGCTTTATTACAAATATATGTCTCAACTATTAATTAAAATGCAAATTTCTAAAATTCTAAAATATACAAATATATTCTAAATTGTACTATGCTAATTTTTTTATTCTAATAAGCTCTTTCTATTCCCGTCCATGCACTTACTATGCCAGATTTCTGGTACACTCTTCAAAATGATCTGAAATGTAAAATAATGATTGGGATGAGACAATACTTAGTAAGTAAATAAGATTATTATTAGTGTGTAGCCAAAATGAGTTTTCATAATTTCGTAAAATAATATTTAATACTATAACTTCAAAAATGCTTTTAAAATAAATGTAAATTTAAAATTTTCTACATAAAAACTTTTGCCATCAACTACAACAGTAAAAATTTATAATCATATACTATAACTGTTAAATTAAACTTTTAACTTTAAAAATTGTAATTATAATTTTAAATTATATACATATATATACTTTTCCTTATACGTTTCCTTTGGATCATCATTTAGGCACAATAATAGCCATGTTCATATAAACTTATACTTTACCTTCAAATCATCAATAACCTTGTACACGTAATTAAATATGTGTATACATATGCTGTAAAAAATCACCCTTAGGCTTGTTAATCGTAAGTCATGTTTACCCCTATGACTGGGTTGTGCGGTTCGAAGACTGGACTTAGCTCGCTGGTCGGCCAAACTAAATCAACGTACATCATCATTAAGTGAGATTTTCCCTATTAAACCCTTGTCCGACTCAGGTGTACACTCAAGAGAAATTCACTACCATATAAAACAACTCTGTAAACAGTGTGGGTGTAACGACCTACTACTTATTAAATACTTTTTTTTAATATCATCTGTCTGAAATACTAATAATAACATCCCAGGCCCAAAAGAGCATTGAGGAATCTCTGTGAATCATACTCAACTAAGCAACGGTACACAAAACTAGGAACTACTATATACAATACAATACCCGAAAACTATAGAGTTCTGAAATATAATTACAACACAAAATACCCAGTGACAACATCCCAAAACAATCTACCCTAAATCACTAGCATAAAAAATAATACACCTACCCTTCCAACTAGGGTAGCTCAAGACAACCTCTACCCGCGAGCCTGATCTGCTTGCTTAGCTGGACCTCCTGAAAAATGGTAAGTCACTGGGATTAGACAACGCTGAGTAAATGGAAATATGCTATTACTAGTGTGTGGTGGCTGAGTTAAATATTTAAAATACTGAAATAATACTATAATCTGAGAAAACTGATAAACTGTATAGAATATATCTATTTATCATGTAATCTTTAAAATATGACTGTGTATCTGAGTTTGCTATCTGAAGGTACTATACTGCTAGTATAATAATATAAATTGCTGTTGTGTGATATATCTGTATATAGGAACTTCTGTTATACCCTAGGATCTGTATATCATGATATAACCCCTCATGATAGGGTTGTGCGGCCCATAGGCTGGACTTACTCTAGTTGGCCTACCAGGCAAGTCAATCTATATTTGTACATCCGCCAATCTAGACCACTGCAATCTCTCCAGGTAATCTCCAAACTCTAACATCGTCTAACCGGCCACCTCAACCCAGCTCGCTGGGGAGACTGCAATCTTTCCTGGTTCAGCTAGACGGAATCCACATACTATCTGAGTTATGTGGTTGCACTTTATTCTGTACTAGCAACGGTTCCGTGCTCTACTATAATTATATCTATCTGTAATTTCCACAGGGATCTGATATCGTGTAATACTGTATGCATATATAAATATATTCTCATATTGCTACATTTAACATGATTTCAAAAACAACCATAACACTATATTTTTGAGCTATATTATCTGAGATATTTGACTAAAATATATATATTATCTATCTGTATCATTTGTGCTTTATGTCTATACTATCTGTAATATCTGTATAAAATATATGTATATAAAGTCCGCATACTCTGTATATAACATCTGTATGCTCTATATATAATATCTGTATGCTCTGTATATAATATTTGTGTGTTTTGTATATAATATATGTATACTCTGTATATCTGCTGTAGCATCTTGATGCTATCACTATATAATCTGTCAGAGTGTTATGGTTTAGAAATCATGTTTTTTTCTGAAAAATACTATAAGTCTCATTCATTTCTAATATTCTGAAATATCTTAATATCTATATATCTGTAACACTGTAATATATATATATATATATATTTATATATGGTACTATAATAAACTCATGCCACACATTTGAATAAACGTAGTCTCATGCTCAATTTCTATAATTCTTCTATAAAAATAATATTCATAATTATCTGGAAAATAATTTGATATACATGCTTGTAAATACACTTTCATAATATTTTGTATACATACTAAAAATTGCTAGCATAGCATATTTCCCTTACCTTAAATCTGAAAAGCCCCTACTAAATTCTGGCCTTATACCCACAGGGTTCCTAACTCAACATCCTAAAAAGAATATCCCCCATAACAAAACATCAGTATTTTCTTACCTACAACATTTCTTATAACTACAAGGAGGGCATAATCTGAATAAAATACCTTACCTTGGATTTGGGATGAATTTCAAATCAACTTTCCCCACGATCTGCTCTGGCAAACTTGCAGAGAACTTCGCCAGGAGCGTCATGGTGGCCGTAGATCTTCAATCCGACGAGAAATGGGGTTAGGATCGAAGAGAGAAGGGAAGGGGATTGTAGGAGAGAGAGAGGAGGAGTCTGTGCTTAAGATTTTGGTTAAAAATCCAAATTTTAAGCTATTTATAGGACTGGATTCGTCGATAAGACACGTCACCTCGTCGACGAGTCCTGTAGAAAGTTCATCGATGAGCCTGCAACCTCGTCGATGAGTTTCAGTCTGCTTTAAACCCTCTCTTGGTATCTTCTCATTGACGAGATGGGTTTTCGTCGACGAGATCCTAAAGAGCCCTCGTCGACGAAACCCCTGTGTTCGTCGACAAGTGCTGTAAGAATTTCTTAGGTTATTACATTCTCCCCTCCTTATAAAATTTCGTCCTCAAAATTTACTATCTGTAATATCTTCTGTCATCCCATAAAAGCAAATGGTTTACTTATTTTATTACTTACCCTCACTTATGGCAGAGGAATACCGTGGTTACATACTATGTTCTAGGAGATTATATATATATAACTAAAACTATCTATTAACTAAATTCATACATGTGCCTGCAAAAGAAACTTATTTAACTTTTATACTTTACCTGATTACCTCTATGCCTGTTGGAACAACCGCGGGCATCTCTGTTTGATCTGCTTCTCGAGTTCCAAAGAAGCCCCCTCTATAGTGTGATTCTTTCACAAAACTTTTACTAGCTGAATTTCTTTTGTGCGTAATTCTTGTGTCTTTCTATTTAATATCTATACTGGGGCTTCTTCATAAACTAATGAATCCTTAAGCTCTATCTCTGCATAGCTAATAATGTGGGATGGGTCTGGGACGTATTTTCTCAACATAGCAACATGAAACACGTCGTGTATTCTGGATAAAACTGGTAGCAAAACTAGCTTATAGGTAACTGACCCTATTCTCTCTAGTATCTCAAAAGGGCCAATATACCTAGGGCTCAATTTGCCATTCTTCCCAAATCTTATAATTCCTCTTATAGGAGCTACTTTCAAAAATACCTGATCTCCCACTTTGAACTCTAATTCCCAGCGGCGAGTGTCTGCATAGCTTTTCTGCTGACTCTGTGTTGTACTGATTCTTGTTTTAATTAGTTGGACCTTGTCACAAGCCTACTGTATTATCTCTGGCCCCAAAACTCGCATTTCGCCTACCTCGTCCCAGAAGAGAGGAGAACGACATCTCCTACCATACAGTGCCTCGTATGGAGCTATGCCGATACTAGACTGGTAGTTGTTATTATAGACAAATTCAACTAATGGTAGAAACTGAGTCCAGCTACCCCCAAAATCTAGCACGCACGCACGAAACATATCTTCTAAGGTCTGAATTGTCTTCTCAGTCTGACCATCTTTCTGGGGATGGAAAGCTGTACTAAATGCTAACTGTGTACCTATAGCCTCTTGAAAACTTTTCTAGAATCGTGAAGTAAACCGAGGATCTCGATCTGAAATTATGGATACTGGTACACCATGGACGTGAAGTATCTCTTGAACATATATCTCTGATAGTCTGTCCATGGAATAGCCGACTTTAATAGGGATAAAATGGGCAGTCTTCGTCAAACGATCAACAACTACCCAAATTGCATTCAATCCTTACCGCACTGGTGGTAACCCCGTAACGAAATCCATAGAAACGTGGTCCCACTTCCACTCTAAAATAAACAACGGCTGTAACTATCCTGCTGGTCTTTGGTGCTCAGCCTTAACCTGCTAACATGTCAAGCACTATTGAACAAACTTGGCTATCTCCCTCTTCATTCCACTCCACCAGAAGTACTCTTGTAGATCCTGATACATTTTAGTGCTACCAGGATAAACGGTGTATAGAGATTTATGAGCCTCCTCCAATATAGTTCTTCTGATCTCAGTATTTGTAGGAACACAAAGCCTGGTAGGGAATCGCAGGGCTCCGTCATCTGATATGCTAAACTCCTCTCCCTGACCATCCCTCACTCTAGCCATAACCTTCACCAACTCTACATCATCACCCTGAGTTGCTTTAATTTTCTCATATAGGGTAGGTTGTATAACTGGGCTAACAACAAAAGCCTGTGGACTATCCTTTACCAACTCTATACTGAGTCTTCCAAATCTATCAGGATCGGGTGCTGAATTTCTATGGCTGCTAGTATTGGTTCTACTGACTTCTTGTTCAGACCATCTGCCACTACATTCACTTTTCCTGGGTGGTAATTAATAGTACAATCATAGTCTTTAATAAGCTCTAGCCACCTTCTTTGTTTCATATTCAATTCTCTCTAGGTGAAAATATTTCATACGCTTGTGATCTATAAAAATTTCACACTTTCCACCATACAGAAAATGCATCCAAATCTTAAGAGCGTACACCACTGCAGCTAATTCCAGATCATGCATAGGGTAATTCTTCTCATATTCTTTAAGCTGTCTGGAAGAGTATGCAATGACCCTGCCATGCTGCATCAGTGCGCACCCAAGCCCCTTTAGGGACGCATCACTGTATATCACAAACCCATCCTCTCCTAATGGAATAGCCAACACTGGGGCAGTCACCAACCTCTACTTCAACTCCTGAAAGCTCTGCTCACAGTCATTAGTCTATTCAAACCTTACATTTTTCCTCGTAAGTCGCGTCAATGGACTTGATAAACTAGAGAAACCATCCACGAAGCGCCGATTATAGCCTGCTAATCCCAGAAAACTCCTAACTTCTTGAACATTTCCAGGCCTTATCCAATTTACCACTGCCTCTATCTTACTTGGATCGAAAAAAACACCTGCCTCAGAGATCACATGGCCGAGAAAAGAAACTTGTCTCAGCCAGAATTCACATTTATTGAACTTCGCAGATAACTTTCTCTCTCTCAATGTCTGCAATATTAGCCTCAAATAATACTCGTGCTCCTCAAAACTCTTTGAGTAGACCAATATATCATCAATAAATACAACCACAAACTAATCTAGGTACGGATGGAACACTCGATTCATTAAATCCATAAATACTGTTGGCGCATTAGTAAACCCAAATGGCATCACTAAGAACTCGTAATGCCCATATCTCGTACGGAACACCATTTTTTAGACATTCTCTGCCCTCACTTTCACCTGATGATAACCTGACCGCAGGTCAATTTTAGAATAAACCTGGATCCCCTGAAGCTGATCAAACAAATCGTCGATCCTGGGAAGAGGATATTTATTCTTAACTGTCAGTTTATTTATCTCCCTATAATCTATACACATCCTTATGGTCCCATCTTTCTTTTTCACAAATAAGACTAGTGCTCCCTAGGGCGACACACTAGGTCTGATGAATCCTTTATCTAGTAATTCTTGCAATTGATCTTTTAACTCTTTGAACTCAGCTAGGGCCATTCGATAAAAAGCCTTAGATATTGGTGCTGACCTGGTAGAAGATCCACGGTAAACTCTACTTCACGGTCTGGTAGCAAACGCGGTAATTCTTCTGGAAATACATCTAAGAATTCTCTAACTACGGGGACTTCAACTTGTTTCAATTCTTCTTTCGGCGATTCCTTAATGTAAGAAACAAATCCCTAGTAGCCTTCTTGGATTAATTTTTTCACCTGAACAACTGACGCAAGTTGTCGAAAAGAACGTACTCGCGAACCAAGAAATCTATAATCTGGCTCGCCTGGAGGTCTAAAAATCACTTCTTTTAAATGATAGTCAATACAAGCTTGATTATCTGCCAACCAATCCATGCCCAAAATGATGTCAAATCCTTGCATATCTAATATCACCAAATCAGCTAGCAATATCTTTCCCTGAATAGTTATTGGAAATCTCCTAAATACCCTTCTACATCTCACCACTAACCCAGTCGATGTAGCTACAGCTAACCCAATATCCAATAACGGTGCCTCATACCTCGTTAATTTAGCATATATCGCAGAAACAAAAGAGTGGGTGGCACCTATATCAAATAAAACAATAGCTATAAATGAGAAAGCAGTAAGGGTACCTGTAACTACGTCTCCAGCTGCATCGGCGTCACCCAGTGTCAATGCGTACACTCTCGCCGGTGCCGTATTTCTTTGCTGTCCTCCACGGGGCTCTTGATAACCACCCCGGTATGGCTTGGGAGCTGGTGCCTGAGCTGTCAGTCCCTGACACAACCAAAATTTGTGCCCGAGTCTCCCACAACGGTAGCAGACATCCTCACCCATCCTGCATTCACCTGGATGTCTGCGGCCACATCTAGTACAGGTAGGAACAGCTCATCCACCCTAAAAACCATCACAGCCCATCATCGGTCCCTGACCACCTCTATAGCGAGCTCCTCTCCATGGCCCTCGGCTAGAGCTCGCCTATAAATCATGAGGTGCAAACCTCTTCCTTTAACCCTGAGCTGCAACACCTCTCTGCATACTACTCTCAATGATAGAAGCTCTATCCACCACCTCAGCAAATGTCTGAGCTCGGAAGCCAATAACTTGCTCAAAAAAATTCTATCTTAGGCCTTCTTCGAACTTTCTGGCTTTCTTTTCTTCATCTGGTGCTAAATGTGGGGCGAAACATGATAACTCAATAAATCTGGCAGCATACTGGGATACTATCATCTGCCCCTGAGCCAAATGTAAGAATTCAGTTGCCTTCGCGCTCCGAACGATAGCAGGAAATATCGCTCGAAGAATAACTCTTTGAACTGACTCCAAGATACTAGCACTGGATCTGGTCTCTGCTCCTCAATCAAACAAGCTGACCTACACTAGCGCTTCACCTATCCTATCAACTTAAATGACGCAAACGCCACTTTCTGCTCATTTGTACATGCCAGTACTGCTAAAATCTCCTCGATATCTTGAACCCAATTCTCAGCCACAATCAGTTTAGGTCCTCCAGCAAAAGAAGGAGGCCTCATCCGCGTAAACTTCTTGATTGTGCAACCAAGTTCTCCTCCACTCCTGGCCATCTCAACCATCACCTGCTGGGTGACGTTGCACAGTACGACATCTGTATCTTTACCTCCCATACTGGGGGGTCCTGGTCTGTCACCTCCAGCATCTGTACCATTGTTACCTAAATCCATCCTGACAATACACAAAACACTATTTTAAAATCCTATACAGATCTACTTTACTTCATCCAACTAAAACCTCAAATTCACTATCAACTATTTCCTTTGTTCCTATCCCAAAATCCCATCTTGCGACCCAAACACACGACTCGTCAATAGCTTACTATGATTTTCCTGAAATCGTCACCCTAGAAAAAACATAGAACCCATCATGAAAATTCTCTATTCATACCACAGAACAAATCCTCAAATTCTTTTCCTATTTTCCGGTACTGTACCCGCTACATTCTAGAGTCTACAGAACCTAACAACCTAAGCTCTGATACCAAACTGTAATGACCTGCTACTTATTAAACATTTTTTTTAATATCATCTATCTGAAATACTAATAATAATATCCCAGGCCCAAAAGAGCATTGAGGAATCTCTGTGAATTATACTCAACTAAGCAGCGGTACACAAAACTGGGAACTGCTATATACAATACAATACCCGAAAACTATGGAGCTCTAAAATATAATTACAACACAAAATACTCAGTGACAACATTCCAAAACAATCTACCCCAAATCAGTGGCATAAAAAATAATACACCTACCCTTCCTACTAGGGTAGCTCAAGACAACCTCTACCCGCAAGCCTGATTTGCTCACTTAGCTGGATCTCTTGAAAAATGGTAAGTCACTGGGATGAGACAACGTTCAGTAAGTGGAAATATGCTATTACTAGTGTGTGGTGGCTGAGTTAAATATTTAAAATACTGAAATAATACTATAATCTGAGAAAACTGATAGACTGTACAGAATATATCTATTTATCATGTAATCTTTAAAATATGATTGTATATCTGAGTTTGCTATCTGAAGGTACCGCTAGTATAATAATATAAATTGCTGTTGTGTGATATATCTATACATAGGAACTTCTGCTATACCTTGGGATTTGTATATCATGATATAAGCCCTTAAGATAGGATTATGCGGGCCCGTAGGCTGGACTTACTCTAATTGGCCTACCAAGCAAGTCAATCTATATTTGTACATCCGCCAATCTAGCCCACTGCAATCTCTCCGGGTAATCTCCAAACTCTAACATCGTCTAACCGGCCACCTCAACCCAGCTCGCTGGGGAAACTGCAATCTCTCCTGGCTCAACTAGACGGAATCCACATACTATTTGAGTTATGTGGTTGCACTCTATTCTGTACTAGCAACGGTATCGTGCTTTACTATAATTATATCTGTCTGTAATTTCCACAGGGATCTGATATCGTGTAATACTGTATACATATATAAATATATTCTCATCTTGTTGCATTTAACATGATTTCAAAAACAACCATAACATTATATTTTTGAGCTATATTATCTGAGATTTCTGACTGAAATATATATATATATATTATCTATCTGTATCATCTGTGCTTTCTGTCTGTACTATCTGAAATATCTGTATAAAATATTTGTATATAAAGTCCGTATACTCTGTATATAACATCTATATTGTAACGACGTGCTTAATAAACTGATTTTTTTTTTTATACATGCCATGATAATCTACATACTTTGATACCATATTGGGATAAACCCAACCATGAACCTAAGCAACGAGAAGCATAAATCACATAAACATTATCATTTGAACATATATATGTACAATACCACACAATACCAGAGTACTACATGTTTTCCAAAATATTTACATACATCTGTTCCCAAAATACCCTTAACTAACTAGGGTATACAAAAATACTCCCAAAATGAACTCACTCTCCACTAGCAGGGCAGTACAGAAGCCCCTTTATCTGCGAGCCTGGTCTGCTCGCCTACTTGGATCACCTGAAAAATGTTTCAACACTGGGATGAGCTAACACTCAGTAAGAAGAAATATGCTATTACTAGTGTGTGGCAGATGAGCTACTATATCATAAAATCTATTTTCAAATTAACATGTATAACTAAATATATATAAACAAAGTATAAGTGATAAAATCCACCACCCCTATCCCTATCGCTTAACATGACAGTATTGAAGTTTATTATTCAAAATACTTCTAGTATAAGTATGTGCCCTGTTTCTGCAAATCTATATATATTTAATAATAACTGAAAATGTTCCTTGTGGCTATCTGTGTGTCATGACTTACCCCCTCATGACAGGGTTATGCGTCTCGTAGGCAGGATTTACCCTGACTGGCCAACCAGGAATAAATCACTATACTCCATCAGTCGATCTGCCCTCCTCAACCCATATCTAGATGGGGAGCTTGACCTCTTCAAGGCCTAGGTGATCGACCTTACCACGTATTATCTAAATAGGTGATTGCACACATAAAGTAACATAATATCTGTAGCAACGGTACCATGCTCTGTAGCTGCAAGTCCAACAGGGTCTAATACTATATAATATATTTTTATATACAACTATCTAAATTACCAAGATTATGAAATAATCGTAATAACCATGATGCTGCATAACTGTACTGTAATTCATACGTTGTAATGCTGAGAACTGTATGATCATAACACTGAAACTGCATAATCATAATACTGAAACTACATAATCATAATACTGATATTCGTGTAATCATGGTACTGAGTTTCATAAAATCATGGTACTGAAATATCATAAAATCGGAATACTAAAATATCGTAAAACATATATTCGTACTATGTTCATATTCACAAGCCACACGATACCGTAATACATAATTTTCATTATTTAATAAACTGTATAATATTTTAAGAAATACCTAGCATAGCATATTTCCCTTACCTAACTACTAGAAAGCTCCTATAGGATACTAGCCTAACACCCGCAGGGCCTCCTACAAAACACCCTGAAAATAATATTTGCCAGAATAGAATATCAGTATTTCTCTGCCTATGCCTACATCATTTCCTATAACTATCATAAGGTCAAAAATAGGCTAAAAGGCCTTACCTTGAATTTGGAATGAAATTCAACTTTATTTCCCCAACGATCCGCTCCGGCAAACTTGTAGAAAACTTCGCCAGGAGCGTCGTGGCGGCTTCAGATCGTCGATCCAGCAATTGGCGGGGCCGAAATAGAAGAGAGAAGGGAGAGAGAGTCGTAGAGAGAGAGAGAGGGGCATGAAAAATGAATAAAAATCCGATTTTTAGTTATTCATAAGGCTAGATTCGTCGACGAAACACGTCACCTCATTGGCGAGTCCTTCATTAAATTCGTTTACAAATTTCCTTATGCACTCGTCGACAAAGTCCTGTATTCGTTGACGAATTTCCTTATGCACTCATCGACGAAGTCTACGGCCTCCTTCTGTTTCTGTTTCTATTTCTCTCTCTCTCTTATTATTTATACTATTATTTTTTGGGTCACTACATGTATGCTCTGTATATAATATCTGTGTGTTTTGTATATAATATCTGTATACTCTGTATATCTTTTGTAGCATCTTGATGCTATCACTGTATAATCTATCTGAGTGTTATGGTTTAGAAATCATGTTTTTCTGAAAATACTATAAGTCTCATTCATTTCTAATATTTTGAAATATCTTAATATCTATATATCTGTAACACTGTAATATATATATATATATATATATATATGGTACTGTAATAAACTCATGCCACACATTTGAATAAACGTAGTCTCATGCTCAATTTCTGTAATTTTTCTATAAAAATAATATTCATAATTCTCTCGAAAATAATTTGATATACATGCTTGTAAATACACTTTCATAATCTTTTGTATACATATTAAAAATTTCTAGCATAGCATATTTCCCTTACCTTAAATCTAAAAAGTCCCTACTAAATTCTGGCCCTATACTCACAGGGTTCCTACCTTAACATCTTGAAAACAATATCCCCCATAACAAAACATCAGTATTTTTTTACTTGCGACATTTCTTATAACTACAAGGAAGGCATAATTTGAATAAAATACCTTACCTTGGATTTGGGATGAATTTCAAATAAACTTTCCCTATGATCTGCTCTAGCAGACTTGCAGAGAATTTCGCTAGGAGCGTCATGGTGGCCTCAGATCTTCATTCTGGCGAGAAATGGGGTCAGGATCGAAGAGAGAAAGGAAGGGGGTTGTAGAAGAGAGAGAGAAGAGGGTTCTGCGCTGAAGCTTTTGGTTAAAAATCTGAGTTTCAACTATTTATAGGACTGGATTTGTCGACGAGACACGTCACCTTGTCGACGAGTCCCGTAGAAAGTTCGTCGACGAGCCTGCACCCTCGTCGACGAGTTTCAGTCTACTTTAAATCCTCTCTCGGTATCTTCTCATCGACGAGATCCTGAAGAGCCCTTGTCGACTAAACTCCTGTGTTCGTCGACGAGTGCTGTAAGAATTTCTTGGGTTATTACAGTGGGTATACTCTAATCCATTTAAACTTTAAGCTGCGGTACTAAACATCTATAACTTTGAACTTTTTTTGTCATAAGGGGTTTTAAAAATATTTTTATTATATAATTTGTACAATTAAAATAATTTCATGAAAATCTAATTTTTACTCATATTTTCGTGAAATACGTAATGTAAAAAAAAATGAACTCATGTAATCTTTACTCATATTTTTGTGAAATACGCAACATATAAATAAACTCATGCCACACAATTTTTTTGTTAAAAATATTTTCTTGAGTAGAAATTAATGATGTAAAATACCTGAAGGGTTTAAAACATTTCTTAACTCAAAAATAAATGCAAGTATATTAAAGATAAAACTAGTATAATTAAATATGCGTAAAATAAACTCAAGATAATTTTATGAAACTAACTAACATAATCGAAATTTACTTACAAATAAACTCGGGTATGAATTTTAAATAAAAATCTAACATAATCAAATTTACTTACTAATAAACTCGGGTATAAATTTTAAATAAAAAACTAACATAATCAAATTTACTTACCTCTTCTTTTACCTTGTGCTACGAACACAATGAATATCTTTAAGAAATGAGATCGAAAAGAGTGGGTGAGTCAGAACTTACTCAAAAATTCTCTCTCCACCACTAATTCTTTCACTCACTAATCTTTCTCTTCCTTTGGAAATTTTTGTGAAAAATGAAGGTTGAGAGCTTCTTATTTATAGGAAAATTTTGGGGAAGAAATGGAATTTGTAAAAGTGTGGGGAGAGGGGTGAAATTATAATTTTTTTTTTTAATTTAAAGAATAGGCAAGGGATGGGTTAGGCATGGATTGAGTATAGGATAGGGATGGAGGCCATGTGAGAGTGTTTGCCACCACTCCTATTTAATTAATTTTTAATTAATTACTTAATTAATTAATTAATTATTTATTTTATTTTTTAAAAAATTATTATTATTATTATTATTATTATTTTTAAGTCATGTTTTAGTTTTTTTTTTTAAATAATTAAATTCGAATTTCGAAAACTCATGCATGGTCTTGTGGGCCCCACACAACTTCGAGACCCAAGTGAGTCCTACTTAACTCCAATAGTCCTCACACATTTTTATGAGCCCTACATAGTTTTGGGACTCATGTAGACCCCACACGACTTCAGGACTCATGTGGGCCCCACACAGTCTTGTGGGCCCCACATGAGATACCTATATTATTCTTATTATTTTACTATTTATTTCTATAAATTATGTCTGTCAAAACACTATTTTATGTATATGTACTTATTTACATGTACAAACAGTGTCTATCATGTTTATCCTATGAAATTCCATTTTGACCGGGCCGACCTCCAAGGAGCGACTGAGCCACAATAGTCTCTAAGCATCGCTAAAACAAGATCTTTCTTAGGCATCAAACATGGAATCAAGGATCCTACAGAAAGCACTTCTGTATTGATATTAACTTAATGACCATTTTTATTATTTTATTACTTTATTATTATTATTATTATTATTATTATTATTATTATTATTATTATGCTTTAATCGTATATATATTTTTGGGTCATCACAGGGTACAGCCAAGAAAGGCTCTCCCTGACTATATGTGTAAAAAGATTTGAACGCTCAATAATAATTATTAATGTAATGTATCCAATTTTGCCTCTTTTCCCCCTTTTGACAACAGCAAAAAGGGTCAAGAATAAAGAATTATAACATGAAGGCAAACAAAGAGTAACAGTTATTTAGATACAAGATGTAATTTGGGAAGATTTCTTGAAATTTTGGCAACAAACCGTTTGAAAATGAAGCATTTCCCAAAATAAATTTGTACCTAAGTGACTCGTTTTGAGTTCAATAGTCATATACAACCATTTACATTCAATCAACTCAAACAGTTTAGTATTGATCCACCCAAATCATCAAGTCAAAGAAATAATATGATCATACAATACAAAATGACTGATACCAATTGTTGATCAATATGTTATTGTTGAGATTTATGTATTCCCACAAGATATAAATTCTAGTGATGAATGTTGATTGTTATGTTATTGTTGAGATTTATGTATTCCCACAAGATATAAATTCTAGTGATGAATGAAGATCAATATGTTATTGTTGAGATTTATGTATTCCCACAAGATATAAATTATAGTGATGAATGAAGTGAGATAGATTTAATATTTCATAGCCATATATTTCTAAGTGAATTGGCTCCCCCTCAGATTGTGCATTCTTTTTAATCTTACAGTTTTAGCATATGACACAAAAGTTTTAAACATACACAAAATGACACAAGATTATCCTTTAAAATTAGCTCATGCATATATGACTTTAAAAGAAGTCCCCCTTTGAAAAAAACTGACACTAATTATTGTTTTGGGGATACAATTTGCTATAAAATATTGAAGTTAAGTCCAACAAAAGATTTAAGTAAACTAGAATAGATCATATTGAAAATATTCATAATGCACAAAAGATGATGTTCTAGAAACACAACCTAAGTTAAAAATATTCAATTTTTTTAATAAAAACATAGGATAAGTGTGTAGTGAATTTGGAAAAAATTTTGGCAGCATTTCGTCTAAAAATACAACTTTTCCATGAATACCTGCTTGTTACAAAACATTTAAACACATGCACAAGTTACAGATATTTCAAGTTAATTTGAGCTAAGTGCAAGTAATTTAAAATCCAAAAGCAGTTTACAATATTTTAACATGAGTTTGAAAATTTTGGGAAAAAGTCAAACGAAAATTCGGGAGCATGTCATCTGTAAATAGGACATTTCCCATATAAACCTACATAAAAAGTACTCAAGCATACAGTATATCATCTGATTTTGAGCATGCGAGAACCTAACATTTCTACCAGCAAACAATACACATCAACTGCATCCGCCATGTAGAAGGCATCAATCAGGCAAACATATATACATAAGAGCATGCAAGCCATTAAACCATCATACATATATAAGTATAAGCAAAATTCAATCACCGCATAATAGTAACTATAAGTATCTGAGTGTGTGTGTGGTGAGAGTGTATAACCAAAAAGCAAAAGTAAAAGTTGTTTAGTTATTACAGACCCCAAATGTATGTATGTGAGAGAAAGTATAAATGAGATGAAAAGCACTGATCCTCGAAACCTCCATTAAGCCTCTCCATCATCAGGCCCTTCCTTGTTGCCATTGACATCCATCTGCTCCTCCCCATCATCCTCATCATTCATCTCCCACAGGCGCTCACCTAGAATGTGACAGTTTGCCCTCACTATAGATTGGAATTCTAAGAACTCCGAGTAAAATGCGAAATGCCTTGCCTGGGATGAGGTGGTCTGCTCTCTTATCTCACTCTAGATAGAAGTCCTAAACTCACCAAAGGATGTCTTGAGACCAGTGATAGCTGCCATGAGCTCAGCATTGGACAACATGTGGGGCTACTGCTATGGAATCTCCTAAGGCGCTGGTCCTCTTTTGGGTATGGTAGGCAACCACATGTTGCCAACCAGCTCGTAACCCATCAATTTCATAGTCGTGGAGGAGAAGATGTCGCTACCCTTTACCTTTTTCAACACAGCATACAGAGTCTTGGTGACTCTCTCTCTGACAAAAACCTTAGTCTAGATCCCTCCATATGGTAGAATGATCATCTTTCCTACCGTCTTCACAAACATCCATTTTAGGATCAATCTAGGCAAATCCAGCTTGTTTCTTGTAAATAGGCACCACATTATGAAGCAGTCTAAGTAAGAGACGTGATCCCTAGACCCAAACTTTGGTAGGATATTGTGCAAGATAAGATGGTGCACAATTTTAGCCTCCAGAGACAGCGACCTATAGCTGGGTGTGTGATTGAGATCAACCACAGGATTAGTCATAACTAAATTCACAATGTACTCACAGTGAAATCCTGCTCGTTAATCCAAGTCGAGACGGAGTTGGGGCAATTGAAGTCTCCTCTCTAGATGTTGAGAGCCTCAGCCAAACATGCATCAAAAAAATGAATATCAGTATCAAAGACCCGAGAGAAGCATCCCTGGTCGTCGTGTCCAAGGTTGGCATAGAATAGCTTGACAAGAATGGGGTATATCCCCCTGGGCTGATAGCTGATGAACTCATACCACCCTTAATATTGAAAAGTATCAAGCATATCATTGCAGTGTGTTTGCATGAATTCTACATCTAGAACTTTACCAAGAATGGGCTCCTTGAGCCAGAAGACGCTCTCATACTTGATTCTTCTCCCAGGCGAAATGAACCATTGCTCAAGAGCAATGCCGGACTCAGCGCGCCATTGATCTTTTGACATGATTTGGAGTATGTTTTTCTAAAAAGGGCTAGGAATGAAAATGGGGAACAACTGGAATAGGAGAAAATCGGAAGAGCTCCCAAAAGGAATGAAAAAATGACACTGCTTTCGCGGGAAAAAACATATATAGACCGTGGTTCGGTTGCCTAAACAAGGCTTCGGTTGTCCGAACCGTAATAATTGTCGCAGACTCTGAGTCTGTTCGGTCGGTCAAATACCAAGTCGGTTGGTTGAATCTCAAGAGTCTTTTAGTGTCCCAATACTCAGTAGCCCAAACCAAAATAGTTAATTTTAGTTTGGTTGGCTGAACCAAGGATTTGGTTGCCTGAATATAAGTTCGGTCACCCGAATCATGTTTGGTGCCTCGAACAAGTTTTGAACTAAAACGTTCAACCACCCAAATGTGGTCAACATACTAGTCAAACTTCATGTTCGATCGCTCAAAAGGTCCAGGCTAAAATGGTTCAGCCAATTGAACCTAGTTGACTTACCTTCCTTTGACCTTTTCTTGTATAACATGACCACCTATGATTCAAATACCAGACCTAAGGATTATGGAGTCCACCTATTCTACCCTATTGACACTTGGAACATTTTCAGATCAATGAAAGATGGATTTGGGGTTTTCTTTTACTCTCACACTTGCTTCATTTTGACCCCTTTCATTTTGAATGGACAATCAAATTTAGTGTGTCCCTTCTTTTTACATAATGCACAATAGGTATGGGTATAAGGACCGGAGGAGGTACTAGCATAATTATCAAACTCTCTCACAAAGTACCACATTTATAGATTTTTCCTCTTCATATTTCTAACTTTATTATATCCTATACCTTCCTTATCCAAGGTCATCTTCTGTGAACCTAACAACTTATTAAAGTTTTCC